>NW_027055299.1:0-8000 GCF_011386835.1 Chrysemys picta bellii | reverse complement strand
ACCTGCCAAACCCAGGGTTCCCCTGCACCATTCCCCCCAACTTGGGGTCCCACCCACACCCCAACTCCCCCCTGAACATGGCTACCCCAAAACAACCTGAACTCTTCATACGCCACAGCCCACCCCCGCCCCTCCCCATGAGCCACCTGGCAGCAGCGCCCTCCATCGGACCAAACTGCTCTCCGTGTCGCCCTCCCACTCCCACCCCCCAGGGCCAGGCTGGCGCTCTCTGGGGCTGGACCCCAGCTGTGACTGGGGTTTCATCACTCCTGCTTCACAGATGTATACAGAGCACTGTATAACCAGAGTTGTCATAACTATAAAGGGAAGGGTAACAGCTCTCCTGTGTACAGTACTATAAAATCCCTCCTGGCCAGAGACTCCAAAATCCTTTTACCTGTAAAGGGTTAAGAAGCTCAGGTAACCTGGCTGACACCTGACCCAAAGGACCAAAAAGGGGACAAGATACTTTCAAATCTTGGTGTGGGGAAGGCTTTTGTTTGTGCTCTTTGTTTGGGAAGTCATTCGCTCTTGTAGGGTTACCATATCTCATAAATAAAAAAAGAGGACCCTCCACGGGCCGTGGCCCCGCCCATTTCCCCACCCCTAGTCCCGCCCCAACTCCGCCCCTTCCCCCACCCTAACTCCGCCCCCTTCTCCCTCCCACTCCCAGCCAGGGGGAAAGGGCTGCCCCAGTGCTACCAGCATCACGGTTTCCCGGGCAGCCCCCAGACCCTGCGCCCCCAGCCGGCGCTTCCCCAGCTGTGTCAGTTACACAGTGTCAGTTACACAGAGCCCCGGCGGCTGGAGGCTCCCGCCGCCCCCGCTCTGTTTAAGAGCCGGGCTGCCCAAGCGCTACCGGCTTCGGGCAGCCCCCGTGCCTCCAGACCCTGCGCCCCCAGCCGGGCACTTCCCGTCCCGGGCTCCGGCGGCGCAGGGTCTCCAGGCACGGGGCTGCCCGAAGCCGGTAGCTCTCGGGCAGACCGGCTCTTAAACAGAGCCTCCAGCGGCTGGGGCTCTGTGTAACTGACACTGTGTCAGTTACACACAGCCCCGGCGGCTGGAGGCTCCAGCCCCCGCGGCTCTATTTAAGAGCCGGGCTGCCCCAGAGCTACCGGCTTCGGGCAGCCCCGTGCCTGGAGACCCTGCGCCGCCAGAGCCCGGGAGGGGAAGTGCCCGGCTGGGGGCGCAGGGTCTGGAGGCACGGGGCTGCCCGAAGCCGGTAGCGCTCGGGCAGCCCGGCTCTTAAATAGAGCCGCGGGGGCTGGAGCCTCCAGCCGCCAGGGCTCTGTGTAACTGACCCAGTGTCAGTTACACAGAGCCCCAGCCGCTGGAGGCTCTGTTTAAGAGCCGGGCTGCCCGAGAGCTACCGGCTTCGGGCAGCCCTGTGCCTGGAGACCCTGCGCCCCCAGCCGGGCACTTCCCCTCCCAGGCTCCGGCGGCGCAGGGTCTCCAGGCACGGGGCTGTCCGAAGCCGGTAGCGTTCAGGCAGCCGGGCTCTTAAACAGAGCCGCCATTTTCCCGGACATGTTCCGCTTTTTGGCAATTCCCCCCGGACGGGGGTTTGACTGCCTAAAAGCCGGACATGTCTGGGAAAAAGAGGACGTATGGTAACCCTAGCTCTTGGGACTGAGAGGGACCAGACATCAATCCAGGTTCTCCACATCTTTCTGAACAAGTCTCTCATATTTCAAACTTGTAAGTAAACAGCCAGGCAAGGCGTGTTAGTTTTTACTTTGTTTTCTCAACATGTAAATGTACCTTTTACTAGAGTGTTTACCTCTGTTTGCTGTACTTTGAATCCGATTTCTAATGCAGCGTTTTGCTCTGGCCTATTGCTCTTTAAGTTTGATTACCCTGTAAAGTTATTTTCCATCCTGATTTTACAGAGATGTTTTTTACCTTTTTTCTTTAATTAAAAGCCTTCTTTTTAAGAACCTGATTGATTTCTCCTTGTTTTAAGATCCAAGAGGTTTGGAACTTGATCCACCAGGAGTTGGTGGGAGGAAAAAGGGGGATGGTTAATTTCTCCTTGTTTTTAGATCCAAGGGGGTTGGATCTGTATTCACCAGGGAATTGGTGAAAGGTTTCTCAAGGCTTCCCAGGGAAGGGAATCCACTTGGGAATGGTGGCAGTGGACCAGATCTAAGCTGGTAGTTAAGCTTAGCAGTTTTCATGCAGGCCCCCACATTTGTACCCTAAAGTTCAGAGTGGGGAAGCAGCCTTGACAAGAGTCTAGTGACTCTCTCACCCTGGGCTCTCCCCAGTATAGACTCTTGTTCACACTAGTCAAATGATGTTCAAATGCTGAGAAGGAGCAGGGAAGAGGCACAAAAATGACTTGTGGCCTGGCCAGCACACCTTCGAGCAGGCAACCCAAGGGGGCTGCAGCTAGTCAGCTTGACTAAGCAGTTCCGAGGTCTGTCATTAAGGTCTATAATGAAGCACTTTATACCAATATTCCACATGAGGATGGACTACAAGCAGTCAGGAACAGTATCCCTGATGAGGCCACAGCAAGCCTGGTGGCTGAGCTTTGTGACTTTGTCCTCACTCACAACCACTTCAGATTTGGGGACAACTTATACCTTCAAGTCAGTGGCACTGCTATGGGTACCCGCATGGCCCCACAGTATGCCAACATTTTTATGGCTGACTTAGAACAACGCTTCCTCAGCTCTCGTCCCCTAGTGCCCCTCCTCTACTTGCGCTACATTGATGACATCTTCATCATATGGACCCATGGAAAGGAGGCCCTTGAAGAATTCCACCTGGACTTCAACAATTTCCACCCCACCATCAACCTCAGCCTGGACCAGTCCACACAGGAGATCCACTTCCTGGACACTACAGTACAAATAAGTGATGGTCACATAAACACCACCCTATACCGGAAACCTACTGACCGCTATACATACCTACATGCCTCCAGCTTCCATCCAAGACACATCACACGATCCATTGTCTACAGCCAAGCCCTAAGATACAACCGAATTTGCTCCAACCCCTCAGACAGAGACAAACACCTACAAGATCTTTATCAAGCATTTGTAAAACTACAATACCCACCTGGGGAAGTGAGGAAACAGATTGACAGAGCAAGATGGGTACCCAGAAATCACCTACTACAGGACAGGCCCAACAAGGACAATAACAGAACACCGCTGGCCATCACATACAGCCCCCAGCTAAAACCTCTCCAGCGCATTATCCACGATCTACAACCTATCCTGGAAAATGATCCCTCACTCTCACAGACCTTGGGAGGCAGGCCAGTCCTCGCTTACAGACAACCCCCCAACCTGAAGCAAATACTCAACTACACACCACACCACAGAAACACCAACCCAGGAACCTATCCCTGTAGCAAACCTCGTTGCCTACTCTGTCCCCATATCTACTCTGGCAACAGCATCAGAGGACCCAACCACATCAGCCACACCATCAGGGGCTCATTCACCTGCACATCCACTAATGTCATATATGCCATCATGTGCCAGCAATGCCCCTCTGCCATGTACATTGGCCAAACCGGACAGTCCCTCCGCAAAAGAATAAATGGACACAAATCGGATATCAGGAATGGTAACATACACAAGCCAGTAAGTGAACACTTCAATCTCCCTGGTCATTCTATTACAGATTTAAAAGTCACTATCATTGAACAAAAAAACTTCAGAAACAGACTTCAAAGAGAAACAGCAGAACTAAAATTCATTTGCAAATTCAACACCATTAATCTGGGCTTGAATAGGGACTGGAAGTGGCTGGCTCACTACAGAAGCAGCTTTTCCTCTCCTGGAATTGACACCTCCTCATCTATTATTGGGAGTGGACTACATCCACCCTGATTGAATTGGCACTGTCAACACTGGTTCTCCACTTGTGAAGTAACTCCCTGCTCTCCATGTGTCAGTATATAATGCCTGCATCTGTAACTTTCACTCTATGCATCCGAAGAAGTGAGGTTTTTACTCACGAAAGCTTATGCCCAAATAAATCTGTTAGTCTTTAAGGTGCCACCAGACTCCTTGTTGTTATTAAGGTCTATAGTCACCCAGCAGGAGGAGGTAGCTGCATTTCAGGTTTTTGCTCTAGCAGACAAAGGTGTAAGGAGAGCTGGCAAAGCTGATGTTAGAAACATTGACATTGGAAATCCATGTAAGTGTAGAAGAGTGACGGAACCAATCGTGCGGGGACGTGGGAATTCACTCTCACCTGGCCTCTGGGGAGGAGGCAGCACGTGGCTGGCACTTCTCGCTCCTGCCGTACGAGGGGCAGGTGCTGCTACCAACTGCTCCCCCTAACCCCCGCCCTGCTGCGCTCTGGGGATGCTGCCCTGCTGTGGAGCTCTCAGGTGTCTTGAACTGGAATTTGTTTGGAGAGAAACTGCTAAGGAGCCTTATCAGCCCCGAGCAGAGAGTACCTGGGAGCCTGCCTGGGTCGGGAGGGTCTGGTGCAGCCTCCCCCAGATAAGGCTCTTCCCTGGACATGCCACCCATTGGAATCTGGAACGATTCCCTCCGAGGTAACACCTGGGGCAGCCAGGGCAGGGCAGGGCACGGCCTGCTCCCCTGGAGCGTTAGGGCTTTCAGGAGTCAGAGGTGCCAGCGGAGCAGGTTGTACGTTAAAGCAGCGAAGGCAGTTGGGGGGCAGAGGAATTGGGTGCTTTGCCATTGCACTTGATCAGCTCAATTTGAAAATTCTTTCAAAGGAAATCCAGATGTATACATCTGACTGGGGTACATGTACACACATACACACGCACACTCACGTGCACACACTCATGTGCACATACACGTACACACATACATACACACATGTACACATACACATATGTACAGACGTACACATACACGCACACACGCTGTCCCTGGAGCGCCCCAGGATGCGACTGACGGGGTGGCTGGCTATTATGGAGGCAGAAGGGGGTTGGGAGAAAATAATCAAGAAGAACTTTTGCTGAAAATGCAAACCTAAGCTGGAAATCTGTGCAGGGCTGGGCTCAGCAAAAATGATCTTTTGAGCTGCTCTTATTAACCGTGGTCCTGTACTTCCTGGTTTGCGTCGGACCCAGGCAGGAGACTGGGCTGCTCTCAGCTGTAGAAGCCATTGGAATGAGCCAGGTCGGAATGAGCCAGGCCCTCAGAGCCTTCTGCCACCAATCGCCCCAGCAGTCACTGATCCACACCAAACCACGTCCTTCCAGTCAGGCAGTTTCATATGCATACGTCAAACCCTTGGTTTCCCACTCAGACACCACGGTGATGGGCACAGTAAGGACCGAGAGACGCTAAACAGGCAGACAGACAAGGAAATAGTGGCCCTGCCTACAGTGTGTGTATGGTGCAAACGGATGAACACCAGTTGCTGGCTGAAGGCACAACCTTAATTCCCGCATCTCCTGTCTGTCAGCTATCGTTCGCTTGGCAGCCTGAGCTCCGATTTCTAACGCAGTGTTTTGCTCTGGCCTATTGTGGTTCTCATGTCCAGGGGCGCCTTGGCCCCTGGTATCAGGAGCGGTGCTAAGGAGGCTGCTTTTCAAAGGTCCTTAAGTAGGGTTGTCAACTTTCTACTTGCACAAAACCAAACGCCCTTGACCCAACCCCTTTCATGCCCCTTCCCCAAGGCCCCACCTCCACTCACTCCAGCCCAGCCCACCTCCCTCAGTCGCTCGCTCTCACACCCTCACTCACTTTCACTGGGCTGGGACTGGGGGTTGGAGTGCAGGGAGGGGTGAGGGCTCCGGTGGGGATGCGGGCTCTGGGATTGGGCAGGGGGTTGGGGTGCCGGGTGTGAGGTCTGGGAGGGAATTTGGGTGTGGGAGGGGGTTCCGACCTGGGGCAGAGGGTTGGGGTGCCGGGTGTGAGGTCTGGGAGGGAATTTGGGTGTGGGAGGGGGTTCCGAACTGGGGCAGGGTTTCTGGGTGCGAGCTCCGTCCAGGCGGCGCTTACCTCAGCCAGCTCCTGGTCAATGGCACACCGGTGCTAATGCAGGCTCCTGACCCCTGGTCTCCCTCTGCTGGCAGGCTCTGAGCAAGGCCTGCCCAGAGAACATAGATGACGAGCTCTCGATCCTGGACAGCCTCCGGCAGGGCTCTGCCCCCCTCAGATGAGCGCCAGGTGAGAGGGGCCCAGGGCACAGAGCTGCTGTGTGCCCCACGCCAGGCATGCTGCCCCCTGCACTGCAGCCCAGCAGCCCAGAGGGGGACACGCTGCTGACACTGCAGCTGTTCTGTGGGCCCAGCTCAGGCCAGGCTTAAAGTGGGCAGAGTCGCCAGGGGCCACAGTCCTGGCCAAAAAGAGTTCAAAATGGAGCCGGGTCCCTGAGGGGTGCACTGTAAGCGCTGCCCTAGCAAGGGCATGGCCATTTATTTCAGCCGGGATTAACATAGACACCCCTCCCCCTCCCCACACATGCTTTTCCCAGGCCACCTTCAGCACTCAGCGCAGGGATTCACAATGACCTTGCCGGGATCAGCAGCCCAGAGCAATCCAGACTCTTGGCCAGAAACCGGCTCATTCACCGCCCTCCCCCAGGTATATCTATCCCGGCCCTGGTATTACATCTTGTGTAACTACAGCCCACATAACGCAGAGCACTGCATATGCAGCCCCCAATGGTAAATAGGTTGAGAACCCTACAGCAGAGGCTCACGTGTGAAGCTCCAGAGGTCCCAAGTTTGATTATAGCTGCTGCCGGCCCATAACAGTTGCAAAATGGCAGCTTTTTGTGGGGTGGGGCGGGGTGGGGCGGGGCGGGCCGGGTGTGTGTGTGTGTGTGTGTGTGTCAAACCAGAACAGGCTAAAGCTGCACTGGAGTCCGGCACCGTGCTTTCTGTCAGCCATGATTGTATTCATGTGGTGTTGCAAAGTTAGAAAGTCCACAACTAACCCCAAAAGTGACTGTGATACAAACATGTGTAACCCTTCTGCCCATCTAAGTTGGCAGCAACCCCTTTCATGCCCCTTCCCCAAGGCCCCACCCCCACTCACTCCAGCCCAGCCCACTTCCCTTTGTCGCTCGCTCTCACACCCTCACTCGCTTTCACTGGGCTGGGGCTGGGGGTTGGAGTGCAGGGAGGGGTGAGGGCTCCGGTGGGGATGCGGGCTCTGGGATTGGTCTGGAGATTAGGGGTTTGGGGTGCCAGAGGGGGATCTCGGCTGGGGTAGAGGGTTGGGGTGCGGACTCTAGGAGGGAGTTTGGGTGCGGGAGGGGGCTCAGGGCTGGGGTAGGGGATTGGGGGGCGGGTGGGGGTGTGGGGTCTGGGAGGGATTAGGGTACAGGAGAGGGTTCCGACCTGGGGCAGAGGGTTGGGGTGCCGGGTGTGAGGTCTGGGAGGGAATTTGGGTGTGGGAGGGGGTTCCGAACTGGGGCAGGGTTTCTGGGTGCGAGCTCCGGCCAGGCGGCGCTTACCTCAGCCAGCTCCTGGTCAATGGCACACGGGTGCTAATGCAGGCTCCTGACCCCTGGTCTCCCTCCGCTGGCAGGCTCTGAGCAAGGCCTGCCCAGAGAACATGGATGACGAGCTCTCGATCCTGCTGACAGCACCCCTCAGCACAGACAAACTCCAGCACATCTTGGAGGTGAGCGGAATGGGGAGGGGCAGCAGGGGTTTTACCTTAGCCCTGGGGACTCCTAGAAAGAAGAGACGGGAAAATCCATGTTTCTATTGGATCCTTCCAAGTATGCATTCGTGATATAAACTCACTGGGTGACCTTGGGGTAACTCACTTCCCCCTTACGGCATCAGTCTTCTCCACTATCAAATCTACACTGGGGAAGAAGGACAGAAGCCCCGACAACCACCTTCACCGCTGGGTGTCTGGTCCTGGGAGCCGAAACCAACTGGACTATCTGCCCCATCTCCTAAACTACCCTGTCTTTCCCTCCTAGGGCCTGGTCCTTAGTGCTCAGCCTGGCCCCTTCCCCTGGCCCTTGTCCCTGACCTTTAAAGGACTCTCCAAGCCCCTCCCATGCCTGCTTCCCTTGGGGTCTCT
>NW_027055298.1:0-8000 GCF_011386835.1 Chrysemys picta bellii | reverse complement strand
GCCTGGGATCGATGTCAGGCTGACAGGCCTGAAATTACCCAGGCCATCCCGTTTACCCTCTTTAACAATTGGCCCAACTGACTCTCCCTCTGGAGCGTATATGGAGCCTGGGCACTTAACTCAGGGCTGTGAGTCCACTGGGCAGCAGGGCACGTGAAGCTAGGCATGGCAACGCTGAGCCGAAGTCCCTTCTGTGGTTCTAGCCAAGGTCACACAGGCTAGGAATTGAACCCAGCATCCCAAGCCTTAGCCCCCAGCCCACCCCTCCTCTCTAGGTGCCTTGGGGGAGCGTGGGAAGGACGAAGGCCCTGCAGTGACATCTGTCTCCTGTTTTTGGCTGCAGGCCACCAGAGCCCTGTACAAGATCTTCAAGGAGCAGGCCTGCAGGCAGAAGGTGAAGGAGCTCTTTCCTCAGCTCTCCATCGCCCTGCTATTCCAGATCACATACACGGTGGAGCCGTCCATGCATAACCAGAGGGCGCATAACCAGGAGGACACGCCCGCACCCCTCAGCCCCGTCAGGTACCGCCAGCCCGACACCCCGCCTCGGTTCTGAACCGTCCCCGCAGGCACGCGGCAGGGCCTGGCCTGGGCTCGCTCAGTAACAAGAGGCTCGCTCTGCATGCAGGTGTGTGGTGAATGCCGTGCAAGCCTTGCTCCAATGTGCTGGCTACAGGGACCAGGTCACGTTCACCCAGAAGCAGGGTGGCTGGGGCATGCTCATGAACGCCGACATGCACCACAAAGGCATCTTGCTGCTTGGCCGGTGAGTGTCTTGTCCCTGGGGCTGCTGCCCAGAACTGACCGCAGCAGCATCTCCCGTCCCTGGGCCCAGGATACGGCCACATCGCCTTCCCCGCTGGGTGAGACGCGGCTCCCAGTCGCCTGCGTGGAGCAGGCCACAGCCTCTGTGCTGTTGGCCGAGGGGTCAGTCGGCTACTTCTCCACCCTGCGCTGCCTGGCGTAAACCGCTTCCTGCCTGGCTCTGGCAGGTGTGGCTGGGCAAAGACAGCCTCCCTCATGACTGTCTGCAGCATTGGTGTAGCCCTGTCAGGCCCAGCACATGAGAGAGACAAGGTGGGGGAGGGAATGTCTTTGGCTGGCCCAGCATCTGTGTGAGAGAGAGAAGCTAACACAGAAAGCTCCAACACTTGTCTTAGACCAATCTAAGATATTCCCTAACCCACCTTCTGTCTCCCATCACCCAATATCTGGGCACATGAGAAAGGCCACCGAGCCCACCGACGCCCTTCTTTGTCTGCAGTTCTCTTGCAGCCTGTCACGGAGTCCCTGGGCAATGCTCTGGAACTGTTCCCCACAAAGCCAGTCAGGACTTTGGGGAGCCTCCTCTCCCTCGGAGCAGACTGTCTTCAGGGCAAGAAGCTCACACGGCTTCACCTTCCTGGGTCTCTCCTTGGAGCATTCAGCATATGCCCCTCCGTTAGGGTTACCATACGTCCGGATTTTCCCGGACATGTCCGGCTTTTGGGGGCTCAAATCCCCGTCCGGGGGGAAATCCCCCAAAGCCGGGCATGTCTGGGAAAATCGGGAGGCTCGGCGGGGGCCTCTTTGTCCGGGGTCGGGGGCATGGTGCCGGGCCGGGAGCGCGGTGCCGGTCCGGGCCCGCGGGGGCCGGCAGCCGGGGCCGGGGTCGGTGCGCCGGGCCCGGGTCGGGGCCGGCAGCCGGGGCCAGGGTCGGTGCGCCGGGCCCGGGGTCGGGGGCCGGCAGCCGGGGCCAGGGTCGGTGCGCCGGGCCCGGGTCGGGGCCCCGGGCCCGGGTCGGGGCCGGCAGCCGGGGCCCGGGTCGGTGCGCCGGGCCCGGGTCGGGGCCGGCAGCCGGGGCCAGGGTCGGTGCGCCGGGCCCGGGTCGGGGCCCCCGGGCCCGGGTCGGGGCCGGCAGCCGGGGCCCGGGTCGGTGCGCCGGGCCCGGGTCGGGGCCGGCAGCCGGGGCTGGGGTCGGTGCGCCGGGCCCGGGTCGGGGGGCCGGGAGCCGGGCCGGGGTCGGGAGCCGGGCCCGGGTCGGGGGGGCCGGGAGCCGGGCCGGGGTCGGGGGGCCGGGAGCCGGGCCGGGGGGCCGGGAGCCGGGCCGGGGGGCCGGGAGCCGGGGTCGGTGCGCCGGGCCCGCGGGGCCGGGAGCCGGGGTCGGTGCGCCGGGCCCGCGGGGCCGGGAGCTGGGGTCGGGGTCGGTGTGCCGGGGTCGGTGCGCCGGGCCCGCGGGGCCGGGAGCCGGGGTCGGGGTCGGTGCGCCGGGCCCGCGGGGCCGGGGTCGGTGCGCCGGGCCCGCGGGGCCGGGAGCCGGGGTCGGGGTCGGTGCGCCGGGCCAGCGGGGCCGGGGTCGGTGCGCCGGGCCCGCGGGGCCGGGGTCGGGGTCGGTGCGCCGGGCCCGCGGGGCCGGGGTCGGGGTCGGTGCGCCGGGCCCGCGGGGCCGGGGGGTCCGCCGGGCCCGCGGGGCCGGGAGCCGGGCCAGGGTCGGTGCGCCGGGCCCGCGGGGCGGGGAGCCGGGGGGTGCGCCGGGGCCCGCGGGGGGTGGTCGGTCGGGGCCGGCACCCCAGGGCCCGAGCCAACCCAGGCTGGAGCCGCCGGGGGGCCAGCCTGGGCCGCGCCTCCTCCCCCCCGCCCCCCTTACCTGCTTCAGGCTTCCCGCGAATTAAATGTTCGCGGGAAGCAGGGGAGGGGGCGGAGACTTTGGGAGGGGGCGGAGTTGGGGCGGGGGGCGTGGGCGGGGCTGGGGGCAGGGCCAGGGCCCCGGGGAGTGTCCTCCATTTGGAGGCACAAAATATGGTAACCCTACCCTCCGTGCGCTTCCCACAGCGAGTCCACCCAGGCGGGGTCCTGAGGAAGCCAGAGGATCTTGCACACCCCCCCACTTCGCAGTCAGACGTGACTCTTAGCCAGCCAGTAAAACAGAGGTTTATTAGATGACAGGAACACAGTCTAAAACAGAGCTTGTAGGTACAGCAAACGGGACCCCTCAGCCGGCTCCATTCTGGGGCCCAGCGAGGCAGACAACTCCGTCTGCACTCACTTCCCGTCCCCAGCCAGCTCCCAACTGAAACCCCCCTCCAGCCCCTCCTTTCTGGCCTTTGTCTCTTTCCTGGGCCAGGAGGTCACCTGATCTCTTTGTTCCCCTTTAGCTATCCTCTTGCAAGGGGGGAAGGGCCCTGGCCATTTGTTGCTAGGAGACAGATTGTCAGCCATTTATGCACACTGGAGACTTAAGAAATGCATAGGGGAAACTGAGGCACCCACACGGTATTCAGAGGAAACATTAAGAACGGTCCCACTTCGTCACACAGCCCCAGTGCTGCGTGCTCGGAGCTGGCCTCGTGGAAGGGCTCCCTGTAGAGTGATGAAGGGTCTGGGTCTCTAGCAGTTCGGCCGCTGGGCATTTTAAGCCAGCAGGAACTAGTCCGTGCCAGCTGCATGTGACTAGTCACCCGGGATCCCCTGTCCTGTGGCACTGGTCTGGTTAGATTTGTAAATGGAGAACCAGTCCTTGCCCACCTTGATGATGTGGTGTTTGTGTTTCCCATGCCAGGGCCTTGGTTTCGGTCAGTTTCCAGGAGCTTTGCTGAATTTTCCACGAGCTGATAGCCATCCTCAACTGCAGGGATGGTGAGATCCAGCAAGCGGGCAGGAGAAAGGGGCCCATCCATTACTGCCTTCTAGGGGTAACCCCCCAGTGGGGGCTCCTGGAGCGTCCACCCACCTCCCCAGCTTTCACAACACTAAATACTACCCTCAGCCCTGCCGAACTCTGCTGGGACCCTGCCGCTCTTTATTTAGTAGTGGCACAGGCCCGGCTCAAGCTGTTCCCAGGGTCTTCTGGACCCCAGCTGCAGGATCTCACCCTGGGGTGAGCCCTTTCAACCAAACCCCTCTCGGGCCCAGGGGGAACAGAACAGGCTCTTTATGGGGGGGGGTGTTAAATCCAAATAGCGTTAATGAACACAACGCCCATCACCAGGGAAAGGCAAATAGGCCTCAACAACTGGAGGGAAGACCAGCGAGGTGCCAATTCAACATCTGCCTATGCCCACTGCAGTGCAGCTCTGATGCTCCCAGACCGCTCCCATAAGTTTTGTGCAGAGCCTGCCCGGCTGCTCTGAGCTGACACCGGGGGCAGGAGCAGCTGGCTAGTAAGATTAACATGGGATGGAGTCTAGCAAACAAGCCAGGCTACCTGTGTAATGGCATGTTACCCTGTATGATACTGTTCGACCACTAGGTGACGCTCTGTAAAATACCTTATTTAATGAACCTCAGCTGTATCCAGCAGAGCATTAACGGTTCTTATGATGAACCCATCTGCAGTGCTCAACTTGTGCCAGGGCTTGATGCATCAGTGATGATTCTAAAAACCGAAGGAAAACAGCAACACAGGTTGCAGACGGAAGGAACAGCAACAAAGTTTGCAGGACCTCATCAACATGCCCCACTCTGATTCCCCAGAGAACGTCACCTTTCATAAGCCTTCACAATGGACAGACTGGAAACAATGTTTTGCACGATTTTGCATTGCAAACAAGCTGCACAAAGGAACTGGGGCTATACAGGTATTGACTTTAATTTAGGCTATGGAGAAGCACGCAGAGCATATCTTTCCCTCCTTTGACTTTACTGAAGACCATCACAAAGACAACTATGCAAGGGTTGTGGTTAGGATTGATGCACACTTTATAACCGAGGGAAATGTGGTTTAGTAAAGAGCCTGTTTTCAGCAAAGAATTCAAGAACCAGGGGAAAATGTTGAAAGTTTTATAAGACCTCTGCATCCCCTGGCTGAAAACTGTGATTTGGGGAATGTAAAACATGAAAATTTCAGAAACAGGCTGGTTATTGGGTTAAAAGATAAAAACCTTTCATAGAGACAAGCCAGGTGAGGTCTAAACGATATTCCCTCACCTACCTCTAATATCCTGGGACTGTCACAGCTACAACAACACTGCAAAAAACCTTTCACAGCAGCTACCGCCGAAGAGAGATTTAACTCTACCCACAGCTATACAGCTAGCAAGAGTCAGAATTAGTCAAACAACAGGCAAAAGCAAATTGAAAAACCTGCAACTAGCTTAAAAGCTACAAACAGACACTTAAGTGTTAAAAGTCTTTCTCATAAAATCCCTGAGGTGAGGAGAGAGAATTCCCAGGCTAAGAGGGACAAATGCCAGTCTACATGCACAAGGTGTGGAAAAGTCATATCCCAAGGGATGATACATGTCCAGCCAGAGGCGCATGCTGTAATAAATGCCTGAAATATGGACATTTTGCAGCTGTTCGTTGCACTGAAGCAGTCAGGGAGTTGACTCATATTGAAGACAATCAAGACCCATTGATTCTGGGATCTATCACTTGTGATGACATGGCGCCCGCCTGGAGAGTGACATTGAATATTCAAAGCAAGACTATTGACTTTAAAATTGACTCGAGAGCTGATGTCACACAGCTCTGACCCTCCCTGAAGGGATTTTGAACTGCATGGGCCAGTTCATCACCGAGCCAATTTACAAAGACAAAAGCTTTGCGTTCAGTGTGTATGGGATCAAAGACCAACAACCTTCTCAGCTGCAGTGTAGCAGCCATGATGGGCCTAGTGAGAAAGATGGAAGAACTTGAGGATCTGATGCTATTGGGCTTTTGAAAGGTGATCTAGTCCAAATCAACGTAAGAGGCAATGCTGAACCAGTGAACAACCACCTCTACAAGAGAGAGAACTGGGAAAGACTAGCTGCAGATTTTTGTGAATTCAGAGGACATCATTGCCAGGTCATTGTGGACTATTTTTCCAGCTATATGGAAATAATGTACTTGAAAGACATAACATGTTGCAGTGTTATTGAGAAATTGAAGTGTATGTTTGCTCATTTCTGTATCCAGAACAACTAGTGATGGACAATGTCCCACAATTCACTGCAGCAGAATTTCAGTCAGTCTGAATGAAATATGATTTTGCTCATATGACTGGCAGCCCACCTTACTCACAAGCGAATGGAGAGGCTGAGAGAGCTGCGCAGACAGCCAAAAACATCTGACAGCAGGAAGATCCATTCCTTGCTCCTCTGAATTACAGATCAACACCAACAGCAGCTCCTGCATCTAGTCCAGCACAACTCCTCATGGAAAGACAACTCAGAACTACTGTTCCAAGAACCTACTACAAAGTGGCCAGACAGGAAGAGCGCAGCCAAAGCAGATAAACAGGCTGAAAGAACTTATGAACACTTTTACAACAGACATCACGCAGAGAACTGCCTGGTCTAGAACCTGGTGCCCAGAGGCGACATGTAACTGCTGATTGGGGGGTCACCGTTTAAAGGTTCAGCCACTCCCAGAACAGCTCAAGTCACCTCGTCCCCAGGCTGCCCCCTCAGCCTCACCTCCCAGAAAGCAGTGGCCCCTCCCTACAGCATCCAGCTATTGCTCCTGGTTCTCCCTGCTTGGCACAGCTCGCCCAGCCTCCCTGGTCACTGGATTGGTTCAGCTCTGCCAGCAGCCATGCAGGTAGGGGGCCCAGCAGCACCATGTGACCAAGCGAGGCCGGCTCCGAGTTAACAAGAAACCCATGCACAGGAGTGGGGCAACCCTCACCCAACCCCGAGCCCCTGGAGGCTGGGTGGCTTCCAGTCATGGCTTCCAAGGCTCCCTATCTGGGAGCTCCTGCACATTTACCACCCCTTGGCCCTGGTTAAATCCACCCCAGGCCCCTGTGCGTGGCTCGAACAAACACCAGTGTAGGAATTTGTCCCCTTGGCCTGGCTAGAGGGCCGCTGTGGGTCAACAGCAGTGTGAGCTGGGCCCGCAAAGCGGGAGGGCAAACTACACCCCCCCCTCGCTCTTTGAATCTTTCCTCATCACTCCCTCTCCTCTGCCCCTGTCCTGGCGCTGCTCTGCCCTGAGCGTTCCCCCTTGGCTGACACAGGTGTGTGCTGATGTCAGTGTGCTCAGAGCTGGCTGTGAGAGCCCAGGGGCAGTCTCACCCCACCTTACTGCTCTCCCTGGCCAAGAAGTTACCAGGCCAGCCCCTCAACTGGTGGAAATCTGCATCTCGATTGCCTTCAATGGCGCTATGCCCATGAGACTCTGGCCCCAGCTGTGGCTGTATGGCTGAGGGTGAGTTACCAATACCCCCTGCAGGGCAGACATCTCTGGCACAGTGAGCGCTCGCCCCGCTGGGTGAGAGTGACTGTCACAGCGTCTCCTCCCCACGTCGTCTCTTGCAGGTGTCCAGCAGGCTCCGGGTGCTCTCCATCACCCTCTTTAAACACCTGCTGGAGCTTGTAGGGGGCTCAACAGGAGGCGGATGAAGGAGCATGTGCTCCAGAGCCTGGTCCCGCTGCTCCTCCTCGTGCATGATCAGCGTCCCAACGTGTCCCAGGTGAGGCCACGAGCTGGAGCCTGCAGCGGATACCGTTACAGAGTGACCAGTAATTTGTTTTGAGGGGGCAACATGTGACACCCCCCGTTTAAAGGGTCTCGCTGACAGAGGGCAGGTGCTCAGTGCTGTGACAGTCAGACGCTCAAAATCACTTGAACGTTGAGTGCAGTAGCGCCATGACCATGGCGCCCCACCCAACTGCTGAGTCTTCCCTGCATCCTCTGAGCCCAACACTCCCCCCCTGCAGCCAGGCTGAGAGATTGGGTGCGGGAGGGGTCACCTCACCACTCCTACAGCCACTGGCCTCCGCACATTCCCTGGCTGTGCTGGTGGGAAGAGCACAACCCTGGCCATGGCCCCTACCAGGAGCAGGGCTACCCAGTCTCCAGATGGTGCGCAAGACTCAGTGTGCCCTTGGCCAAGCGGCCCGGACAGCCCGTACTAGACATGAGATGCCCAAGCCGTCTCCTCTCCCCCCACCCCAGGTGTCTGTGCACATGCTAGCGCTCATGGCCACCATCACTTGGGAGCCAAATGTCACCAGCACTAATGAATTCTCCCTTCTACGCACCATGAGGTGGGGAACTGAGGCACAGCATGAGGCCTAGCGCCTCAAAAGTATTGA
>NW_027055297.1:0-8000 GCF_011386835.1 Chrysemys picta bellii | reverse complement strand
CATAAAAGCGGTACAGCTGCGAGCAGCGGCAGCAAACAGGGCGGCTAACAGGGGAGTTTGAGAGGGAGTCCTCATTGGAGGAGAAGGTACCTGTATTTGCATCTGTCCTTGTTGGTCTTGTGTGTTCTCGTGTGTTGGTTTGTAGGGGCCGGCAGGGGCTGGGTGCTGGGAAGGACGCCGAGCCCTGAGTAGGGGGCGGGGCTTGGGTGATCAAGGGGCCCATAAAAGCGGCCGCCCAGCCAGGCAGCGGTAGCAAACAGGGCGGCTAACAGGGGAGTTTGAGAGGGAGTTTTCATTGGAGGAGAAGGTACTTCTATTTCCATCTGTCCTTGTTGGTCTTGTGTGTTCTCGTGTGTTGGTTTGTAGGGGCCGGCAGGGGCTGGGTGCTGGGAAGGACGCCGAGCCGTGAGTAGGGGGCGGGGCTTGGCTGATCAAGGGGCCCATAAAAGCGGCCGCCCAGCCAGACAGCGGTACAGCTGCGAGCAGCGGCAACAAAGAGGGGAGTTTGAGAGGGAGTTCTCATTGGAGGAGAAGGTACCTGTATTTGCATCTGTCCTTGTTGGTCTTGTGTGTTCTCGTGTGTTGGTTTGTAGGGGCCGGCAGGGGCTGGGTCCTGGGAAGGACGCCGAGCCCCGAGTAGGGGGCGGGGCTTGGCTGATCAAGGGGCCCATAAAAGCGGCCGCCCAGCCAGGCAGCGGTACAGCTGCGAGCAGCGGCAGCAAACAGGGGAGTTTGAGAGGGAGTTCTCATTGGAGGAGAAGGTACCTGTATTTGCATCTGTCCTTGTTGGTCTTGTGTGTTCTCGTGTGTTGGTTTGTAGGGGCCGGCAGGGGCTGGGTGCTGGGAAGGACTCCGAGCCCTGAGTAGGGGGCGGGGCTTGGCTGATCAAGGGGCCCATAAAAGCGGCAGCCCAGCCAGACAGCGGTACAGCTGCGAGCAGCGGCAGCAAACAGCGGAGTTTGAGAGGGAGTTCTCATTGGAGGAGAAGGTACCTGTATTTGCATCTGTCCTTGTTGGTCTTGTGTGTTCTCGTGTGTTGGTTTGTAGGGGCCGGGAGGGGCTGGGTGCTGGGAAGGACGCCGAGCCCTGAGTAGGGGGCGGGGCTTGGCTGATCAAGGGGCCCATAAAAGCGGCCGCCCAGCCAGGCAGCGGTACAGCTGCGAGCAGCGGCAGCAAACAGGACGGCTAACAGGGGAGTTTGAGAGGGAGTCCTCATTGGAGGAGAAGGTACCTGTATTTGCATCTGTCCTTGTTGGTCTTGTGTGTTCTCGTGTGTTGGTTTGTAGGGGCCGGCAGGGGCTGGGTGCTGGGAAGGACGCCGAGCCCTGAGTAGGGGGCGGGGCTTGGCTGATCAAGGGGCCCATAAAAGCGGCCGCCCAGCCAGGCAGCGGTACAGCTGCGAGCAGCGGCAGCAAACAGGGCGGCTAACAGGGGAGTTTGAGAGGGAGTTCTCATTGGAGGAGAAGGTACCTGTATTTGCATCTGTCCTTGTTGGTCTTGTGTGTTCTCGTGTGTTGGTTTGTAGGGGCCGGGAGGGGCTGGGTGCTGGGAAGGACGCCGAGCCCTGAGTAGGGGGCGGGGCTTGGCTGATCAAGAGGCCCATAAAAGCGGCCGCCCAGCCATGCAGCGGTACAGCTGCGAGCAGCGGCAGCAAACAGGGGAGTTTGAGAGGGAGTTCTCATTGGAGGAGAAGGTACCTGTATTTGCATCTGTCCTTGTTGGTCTTGTGTGTTCTCGTGTGTTGGTTTGTAGGGGCCGGCACGGGCTGGGTGCTGGGAAGGACGCCGAGCCCTGAGTAGGGGGCGGGGCTTGGCTGATCAAGGGGCCCATAAAATCGGCCACCCAGCCAGGCAGCGGTACAGCTGCGAGCAGCGGCAGCAAACAGGGGAGTTTGAGAGGGAGTTCTCATTGGAGGAGAAGGTACCTGTATTTGCATCTGTCCTTGTTGGTCTTGTGTGTTCTCGTGTGTTGGTTTGTAGGGGCCGGCAGGGGCTGGGTGCTGGGAAGGACGCCGAGCCCTGAGTAGGGGGCGGGGCTTGGCTGATCAAGGGGCCCATAAAAGCGGCCGCCCAGCCAGGCAGCGGTAGCAAACAGGGCGGCTAACAGGGGAGTTTGAGAGGGAGTTTTCATTGGAGGAGAAGGTACCTGTATTTGCATCTGTCCTTGTTGGCCTTGTGTGTTCTCGTGTGTTGGTTTGTAGGGGCCGGCAGGGGCTGGGTGCTGGGAAGGACGCCGAGCCCTGAGTAGGGGGCGGGGCTTGGCTGATCAAGGGGCCCATAAAAGCGGCCGCCCAGCCAGGCAGCGGAACAGCTGCGAGCAGCGGCAGCAAACAGGGGAGTTTGAGAGGGAGTTCTCATTGGAGGAGAAGGTACGTGTATTTGCATCTGTCCTTGTTGGTCTTTTGTGTTCTCGTGTGTTGGTTTGTAGGGGCCGGCAGGGGCTGGGTGCTGGGAAGGACGCCGAGCCCTGAGTAGGGGTCGGGGCTTGGGTGATCAAGGGGCCCATAAAAGCGGCCGCCCAGCCAGGCAGCGGTACAGCTGCGAGCAGCGGCAGCAAACAGGGGAGTTTGAGAGGGAGTTCTCATTGGAGGAGAAGGTACCTGTATTTGCATCTGTCCTTGTTGGTCTTGTGTGTTCTCGTGTGTTGGTTTGTAGGGGCCGGCAGGGGCTGGGTGCTGGGAAGGACGCCGAGCCCTGAGTAGGGGGCGGGGCTTGGCTGATCAAGGGGCCCATAAAAGCGGCCGCCCAGCCAGGCAGCGGTAGCAAACAGGGCGGCTAACAGGGGAGTTTGAGAGGGAGTTTTCATTGGAGGAGAAGGTACCTGTATTTGCATCTGTCCTTGTTGGCCTTGTGTGTTCTCGTGTGTTGGTTTGTACGGGCCGGCAGGGGCTGGGTGCTGGGAAGGACGCCGAGCCCTGAGTAGGGGGCGGGGCTTGGCTGATCAAGGGGCCCATAAAAGCGGCCGCCCAGCCAGGCAGCGGAACAGCTGCGAGCAGCGGCAGCAAACAGGGGAGTTTGAGAGGGAGTTCTCATTGGAGGAGAAGGTACCTGTATTTGCATCTGTCCTTGTTGGTCTTGTGTGTTCTCGTGTGTTGGTTTGTAGGGGCAGGCAGGGGCTGGGTGCTGGGAAGGACGCCGAGCCCTGAGTAGGGGGCGGGGCTTGGCTGATCAAGGGGCCCATAAAAGCGGCCGCCCAGCCAGGCAGCGGTACAGCTGCGAGCAGCGGCAGCAAACAGGGCGGCTAACAGGGGAGTTTGAGAGGGAGTTCTCATTGGAGGAGAAGGTACCTGTATTTGCATCTGTCCTTGTTGGTCTTGTGTGTTCTCATGTGTTGGTTTGTAGGGGCCGGGAGGGGCTGGGTGCTGGGAAGGACGCCGAGCCCTGAGTAGGGGGCGGGGCTTGGCTGATCAAGGGGCCCATAAAAGCGGCCGCCCAGCCAGGCAGCGGTAGCAAACGGGACGCTAACAGGGGAGTTTGAGAGGGAGTTTTCATTGGAGGAGAAGGTACCTGTATTTGCATCTGTCCTTGTTGGCCTAGTGTGTTCTCGTGTGTTGGTTTGTAGGGGCCGGCAGGGGCTGGCTGCTGGGAAGGACGCCGAGCCCTGAGTAGGGGGCGGGGCTTGGCTGATCAAGGGGCCCATAAAAGCGGCCGCCCAGCCAGGCAGCGGTACAGCTGCGAGCAGCGGCAGCAAACAGGGGAGTTTGAGAGGGAGTTCTCATTGGAGGAGAAGGTACCTGTGTTTGCATCTGTCCTTGTTGGTCTTGTGTGTTCTCGTGTGTTGGTTTGTAGGGGCCGGCAGGGGCTGGGTGCTGGGAAGGACGCCGAGCCCTGAGTAGGGGGCGGGGCTTGGCTGATCAAGGGGCCCATAAAAGCGGCCGCCCAGCCAGGCAGCGGTACAGCTGCGAGCAGCGGCAGCAAACAGGGGAGTTTGAGAGGGAGTTCTCATTGGAGGAGAAGGTACCTGTATTTGCATCTGTCCTTGTTGGTCTTGTGTGTTCTCGTGTGTTGGTTTGTAGGGGCCGGCAGGGGCTGGGTGCTGGGAAGGACGCCGAGCCCTGAGTAGGGGGCGGGGCTTGGCTGATCAAGGGGCCCATAAAAGCGGCCGCCCAGCCAGGCAGCGGTACAGCTGCGAGCAGCGGCAGCAAACAGGGGAGTTTGAGAGGGAGTTCTCATTGGAGGAGAAGGTACCTGTATTTGCATCTGTCCTTGTTGGTCTTGTGTGTTCTCGTGTGTTGGTTTGTAGGGGCCGGCAGGGGCTGGGTGCTGGGAAGGACTCCGAGCCCTGAGTAGGGAGCGGGGCTTGGCTGATCAAGGGGCCCATAAAAGCGGCCGCCCAGCCAGGAAGCGGTACAGCTGCGAGCAGCGGCAGCAAACAGGGGAGTTTGAGAGGGAGTTCTCATTGGAGGAGAAGGTACCTGTATTTGCATCTGTCCTTGTTGGTCTTGTGTGTTCTCGTGTGTTGGTTTGTAGGGGCCGGCAGGGGCTGGGTGCTGGGAAGGAGGCCGAGCCCTGAGTAGGGGGCGGGGCTTGGCTGATCAAGGGGCCCATAAAAGCGGCCGCCCAGCCAGGCAGCGGTACAGCTGCGAGCAGCGGCAGCACACAGGGGAGTTTGAGAGGGAGTTCTCATTGGAGGAGAAGGTACCTGTATTTGCATCTGTCCTTGTTGGTCTTGTGTGTTCTCGTGTGTTGGTTTGTAGGGGCCGGCAGGGGCTGGGTGCTGGGAAGGACGCCGAGCCCTGAGTAGGGGGCGGGGCTTGGCTGATCAAGGGGCCCATAAAAGCGGCCGCCCAGCCAGGCAGCGGTACAGCTGCGAGCAGCGGCAGCAAACAGGGGAGTTTGAGAGGGAGTTCTCATTGGAGGAGAAGGTACCTGTATTTGCATCTGTCCTTGTTGGTCTTGTGTTTTCTCGTGTGTTGGTTTGTAGGGGCCGGCAGGGGCTGGGTGCTGGGAAGGACGCCGAGCCCTGAGTAGGGGGCGGGGCTTGGCTGATCAAGGGGCCCATAAAAGCGGTACAGCTGCGAGCAGCGGCAGCAAACAGGGCGGCTAACAGGGGAGTTTGAGAGGGAGTCCTCATTGGAGGAGAAGGTACCTGTATTTGCATCTGTCCTTGTTGGTCTTGTGTGTTCTCGTGTGTTGGTTTGTAGGGGCCGGCAGGGGCTGGGTGCTGGGAAGGACGCCGAGCCCTGAGTAGGGGGCGGGGCTTGGCTGATCAAGGGGCCCATAAAAGCGGCCGCCCAGCCAGGCAGCGGTACAGCTGCGAGCAGCGGCAGCAAACAGGGGAGTTTGAGAGGGAGTTCTCATTGGAGGAGAAGGTACCTGTATTTGCATCTGTCCTTGTTGGTCTTGTGTGTTCTCGTGTGTTGGTTTGTAGGGGCCGGCAGGGGCTGGGTGCTGGGAAGGACGCCGAGCCCTGAGTAGGGGGCGGGGCTTGGCTGATCAAGGGGCCCATAAAAGCGGCCGCCCAGCCAGGCAGCGGTACAGCTGCGAGCAGCGGCAGCAAACAGGGGAGTTTGAGAGGGAGTTCTCATTGGAGGAGAAGGTACCTGTATTTGCATCTGTCCTTGTTGGTCTTGTGTGTTCTCATGTGTTGGTTTGTAGGGGCCGGCAGGGGCTGGGTGCTGGGAAGGACGCCGAGCCCTGAGTAGGGGGCGGGGCTTGGCTGATCAAGGGGCCCATAAAAGCGGCCGCCCAGCCAGGCAGCGGTACAGCTGCGAGCAGCGGCAGCAAACAGGGGAGTTTGAGAGGGAGTTCTCATTGGAGGACAAGGTACCTGTATTTGCATCTGTCCTTGTTGGTCTTGTGTGTTCTCGTGTGTTGGTTTGTAGGGGCCGGGAGGGGCTGGGTGCTGGGAAGGACGCCGAGCCCTGAGTAGGGGGCGGGGCTTGGCTGATCAAGGGGCCCATAAAAGCGGCCGCCCAGCCAGGCAGCGGTACAGCTGCGAGCAGCGGCAGCAAACAGGGGAGTTTGAGAGGGAGTTCTCATTGGAGGAGAAGGTACGTGTATTTGCATCTGTCCTTGTTGGTCTTTTGTGTTCTCGTGTGTTGGTTTGTAGGGGCCGGCAGGGGCTGGGTGCTGGGAAGGACGCCGAGCCCTGAGTAGGGGTCGGGGCTTGGGTGATCAAGGGGCCCATAAAAGCGGCCGCCCAGCCAGGCAGCGGTACAGCTGCGAGCAGCGGCAGCAAACAGGGGAGTTTGAGAGGGAGTTCTCATTGGAGGAGAAGGTACCTGTATTTGCATCTGTCCTTGTTGGTCTTGTGTGTTCTCGTGTGTTGGTTTGTAGGGGCCGGCAGGGGCTGGGTGCTGGGAAGGACCCCGAGCCCTGAGTAGGGGGCGGGGCTTGGGTGATCAAGGGGCCCATAAAAGCGGCCGCCCAGCCAGGCAGCGGTACAGCTGCGAGCAGCGGCAGCAAACAGGGGAGTTTGAGAGGGAGTTCTCATTGGAGGAGAAGGTACCTGTATTTGCATCTGTCCTTGTTGGTCTTGTGTGTTCTCGTGTGTTGGTTTGTAGGGGCCGGGAGGGGCTGGGTGCTGGGAAGGACGCCGAGCCCTGAGTAGGGGGCGGGGCTTGGCTGATCAAGGGGCCCATAAAAGCGGCCGCCCAGCCAGGCAGCGGTACAGCTGCGAGCAGCGGCAGCAAACAGGGGAGTTTGAGAGGGAGTTCTCATTGGAGGAGAAGGTACGTGTATTTGCATCTGTCCTTGTTGGTCTTTTGTGTTCTCGTGTGTTGGTTTGTAGGGGCCGGCAGGGGCTGGGTGCTGGGAAGGACGCCGAGCCCTGAGTAGGGGTCGGGGCTTGGGTGATCAAGGGGCCCATAAAAGCGGCCGCCCAGCCAGGCAGCGGTACAGCTGCGAGCAGCGGCAGCAAACAGGGGAGTTTGAGAGGGAGTTCTCATTGGAGGAGAAGGTACCTGTATTTGCATCTGTCCTTGTTGGTCTTGTGTGTTCTCGTGTGTTGGTTTGTAGGGGCCGGCAGGGGCTGGGTGCTGGGAAGGACCCCGAGCCCTGAGTAGGGGGCGGGGCTTGGGTGATCAAGGGGCCCATAAAAGCGGCCGCCCAGCCAGGCAGCGGTACAGCTGCGAGCAGCGGCAGCAAACAGGGGAGTTTGAGAGGGAGTTCTCATTGGAGGAGAAGGTACCTGTATTTGCATCTGTCCTTGTTGGTCTTGTGTGTTCTCGTGTGTTGGTTTGTAGGGGCCGGCAGGGGCTGGGTGCTGGGAAGGACGCCGAGCCCTGAGTAGGGGGCGGGGCTTGGCTGATCAAGGGGCCCATAAAAGCGTCCGCCCAGCCAGGCAGCGGTACAGCTGCGAGCAGCGGCAGCAAACAGGGGAGTTTGAGAGGGAGTTCTCATTGGAGGAGAAGGTACCTGTATTTGCATCTGTCCTTGTTGGTCTTGTGTGTTCTCGTGTGTTGGTTTGTAGGGGCCGGCAGGGGCTGGGTGCTGGGAAGGACGCCGAGCCCTGAGTAGGGGGCGGGGCTTGGCTGATCAAGGGGCCCATAAAAGCGGCCGCCCAGCCAGGCAGCGGTAGCAAACAGGGCGGCTAACTGGGGAGTTTGAGAGGGAGTTTTCATTGGAGGAGAAGGTACCTGTATTTGCATCTGTCCTTGTTGGCCTTGTGTGTTCTCGTGTGTTGGTTTGTAGGGGCCGGCAGGGGCTGGGTGCTGGGAAGGACGCCGAGCCCTGAGTAGGGGGCGGGGCTTGGCTGATCAAGGGTCCCATAAAAGCGGCCGCCCAGCCAGGCAGCGGTACAGCTGCGAGCAGCGGCAGCAAACAGGGGAGTTTGAGAGGGAGTTCTCATTGGAGGAGAAGGTACCTGTATTTGCATCTGTCCTTGTTGGTCTTGTGTGTTCTCGTGTGTTGGTTTGTAGGGGCCGGCAGGGGCTGGGTGCTGGGAAGGACGCCGAGCCCTGAGTAGGGGGCGGGGCTTGGCTGATCAAGGGGCCATAAAAGCGGCCACCCAGCCAGGCAGCGGTACAGCTGCGAGCAGCGGCAGCAAACAGGGGAATT
>NW_027055296.1:0-8000 GCF_011386835.1 Chrysemys picta bellii | reverse complement strand
GAGAACACATAAGACCAACAAGGACAGATGCAAATACAGGTACCTTCTCCTCCAATGAGAACTCCCTCTCAAACTCCCCTAGTAGCCGCCGCTGCTCGCAGCTGTACCGCTGACTGGCTGGGCGGCCGCTTTTATGGGCCCCTTGATCAGCCAAGCCCCGCCCCCTACTCAGGGCTCGGCGTCCTTCCCAGCCCCTGCCGACCCCTACAAACCAACACACGAGACCAACAAGGACAGATGCAAATACAGGTACCTTCTCCTCCAATGAGAACTCCCTCTCAAACTCCCCTGTTAGCCGCCCTGTTTGATACCGCTGCCTGGCTGGGCGGCCGCTTTTATGGGCCCCTCGATCAGCCAAGCCCCGCCCCCTACTCAGGGCTCGGCGTCCTTCCCAGCCCCTGGCGGCCCCTACAAACCAACACACAAAACCAACAAGGACAGATGCAAATACAGGTACCTTCTCCTCCAATGAGAACTCCCTCTCAAACTCCCCTGTTAGCCGCCCTGTTTGCTGCCGCTGCTCACAGCTGTACCGCTGCCTGTCTGGGCGGCCGCTTTTATGGGCCCCTTGATCAGGGCTCGGCGTCCTTCCCAGCCCCTGCCGGCCCCTACAAACCAACACACAAGACAAACAAGGACAGATGCAAATACAGGTACCTTCTCCTCCAATGAGAACTCCCTCTCAAACTCCCCTGTTAGCCGCCCTGTTTGCTGCCGCTGCTCGCAGCTGTACCGCTGCCTGGCTGGGCGGCCGCTTTTATGGGCCCCTTGATCAGCCAAGCCCCGCCCCCTACTCAGGGCTCGGCGTCCTTCCCAGCCCCTGCCGGCCCCTACAAACCAACACACGAGACCAACAAGGACAGATGCAAATACAGGTACCTTCTCCTCCAATGAGAACTCCCTCTCAAACTCCCCTGTTAGCCGCCCTGTTTGCTGCCGCTGCTCGCAGCTGTACCGCTGCCTGGCTGGGCGGCCGCTTTTATGGGCCCCTTGATCAGCCAAGACCCGCCCCCTACTCAGGGCTCGGCGTCCTTCCCAGCACCCAGCCCCTGCCGGCCCCTACAAACCAACACACGAGAACACACAAGACCAACAAGGACAGATGCAAATACAGGTACCTTCTCCTCCAATGAGAACTCCCTCTCAAACTCCCCTGTTAACCGCCCTGTTTGCTGCCGCTGCTCGCAGCTGTACCGCTGCCTGGCTGGGCGGCCGCTTTTATGGGCCCCTTGATCAGCCAAGCCCCGCCCCCTACTCAGGGCTCGGCGTCCTTCCCAGCCCCTGCCGGCCCCTACAAACCAACACACGAGACCAACAAGGACAGATGCAAATACAGGTTCCTTCTCCTCCAATGAGAACTCCCTCTCAAACTCCCCTGTTAGCCGTCCTGTTTGCTGCCGCTGCTCGCAGCTGTACCGCTGCCTGGCTGGGCGGCCGCTTTTATGGGCCCCTTGATCAGCCAAGCCCCGCCCCCTACTCAGGGCTCGGCGTCCTTCCCAGCCCCTGCTGGCCCCTACAAACCAACACACGAGACCAACAAGGACAGATGCAAATACAGGTACCTTCTCCTCCAATGAGAACTCCCTCTCAAACTCCCCTGTTAGCCGCCCTGTTTGCTGCCGCTTGGCGCAGCTGTACCGCTCCCTGGCTGGGCGGCCGCTTTTATGGGCCCCTTGATCAGCCAAGCCCCGCCCCCTACTCAGGGCTCGGCGTCCTTCCCAGCACCCAGCCCCTGCTGGCCCCTACAAACCAACACACGAGAACACACAAGACCAACAAGGACAGATGCAAATACAGGTACCTTCTCCTCCAATGAGGACTCCCTCTCAAACTCCCCTGTTAGCCGCCCTGTTTGCTGCCGCTGCTCGCAGCTGTACCGCTGCCTGGCTGGGCGGCCGCTTTTATGGGCCCCTTGATCAGCCAAGCCCCGCCCCCTACTCAGGGCTCGGCGTCCTTCCCAGCCCCTGCCGGCCCCTACAAACCAACACACGAGACCAACAAGGACAGATGCAAATACAGGTACCTTCTCCTCCAATGAGAACTCCCTCTCAAACTCCCCTGTTAGCCGCCCTCTTTGATACCGCTGCCTGGCTGGGCGGCCGCTTTTATGGGCCCCTTGATCAGCCAAGCCCCGCCCCCTACTCAGGGATCGGCGTCCTTCCCAGCCCCTGCCGGCCCCTACAAACCAACACACAAAACCAACAAGGACAGATGCAAATACAGGTACCTTCTCCTCCAATGAGAACTCCCTCTCAAACTCCCCTGTTACCCGCCCTGTTTGCTGCCGCTGCTCACAGCTGTACCGCTGCCTGTCTGGGCGGCCGCTTTTATGGGCCCCTTGATCAGGGCTCGGCGTCCTTCCCAGCCCCTGCCGGCCCCTACAAACCAACAGACAAGACAAACAAGGACAGATGCAAATACAGGTACCTTCTCCTCCAATGAGAACTCCCTCTCAAACTCCCCTGTTAGCCGCCCTGTTTGCTGCCGCTGCTCGCAGCTGTACCGCTGCCTGGCTGGGCGGCCGCTTTTATGGGCCCCTTGATCAGCCAAGCCTCGCCCCCTACTCAGGGCTCGGCGTCCTTCCCAGCCCCTTCCGGGCCCTACAAACCAACACACGAGACCAACAAGGACAGATGCAAATACAGGTACCTTCTCCTCCAATGAGAACTCCCTCTCAAACTCCCCTGTTAGCCGCCCTGTTTGCTGCCGCTGCTCGCAGCTGTACCGCTGCCTGGCTGGGCGGCCGCTTTTATGGGCCCCTTGATCAGCCAAGCCCCGCCCCCTACTCAGGGCCCGGCGTCCTTCCCAGCCCCCAGCCCCTGCCGGCCCCTACAAACCAACACACGAGAACACACAAGACCAACAAGGACAGATGCAAATACAGGTACCTTCTCCTCCAATGAGAACTCCCTCTCAAACTCGCCTGTTTGCTGCCGCTGCTCGCAGCTGTACCGCTGCCTGGCTGGGCGGCCACTTTTATGGGCCCCTTGATCAGCCAAGCCCCGCCCCCTACTCAGGGCTCGGCGTCCTTCCCAGCACCCAGCCCCTGCCGGCCACTACAAACCAACACACGAGAAAACACAAGACCAACAAGGACAGATGCAAATACAGGTACCTTCTCCTCCAATGAGAACTCCCTCTCAAACTCCCCTGTTAGCCGCCCTGTTTGCTGCCGCTGCTAGCAGCTGTACCGCTGCCTGGCTGGGCGGCCGCTTTTATGGGCCCCTTGATCAGCCAAGCCCCGCCCCCTACTCAGGGCTCGGCGTCCTTCCCAGCACCCAGCCCCTGCCGGCCCCTACAAACCAACACACGAGAACACACAAGACCAACAAGGACAGATGCAAATACAGGTACCTTCTCCTCCAATGAGAACTCCCTCTCAAACTCCCCTGTTAGCCGCCCTGTTTGCTGCCGCTGCTCGCAGCTGTACCGCTGCCTGGCTGGGCGGCCGCTTTTATGGGCCCCTTGATCAGCCAAGCCCCGCCCCCTACTCAGGGCTCGGCGTCCTTCCCTGCACCCAGCCCCTACCGGCCCCTACAAACCAACACACGAGAACACACAAGACCAACAAGGACAGATGCAAATACAGGTACCTTCTCCTCCAATGAGAACTCCCTCTCAAACTCCCCTGTTAACTGCCCTGTTTGCTGCCGCTGCTCGCAGCTGTACCGCTGCCTGGCTGGGCGGCCGCTTTTATGGGCCCCTTGATCAGCCAAGCCCCGCCCCCTACTCAGGGCTCGGCGTCCTTCCCAGCCCCTGCCGGCCTCTACAAACCAACACACGAGACCAACAAGGACAGAAGCATATACAGGTTCCTTCTCCTCCAATGAGAACTCCCTCTCAAACTCCCCTGTTAGCCGTCCTGTTTGCTGCCGCTGCTCGCAGCTGTACCGCTGCCTGGCTGGGCGGCCGCTTTTATGGGCCCCTTGATCAGCCAAGCCCCGCCCCCTACTCAGGGCTCGGCGTCCTTCCCAGCCCCTGCCAGCCCCTACAAACCAACACACGAGACCAACAAGGACAGATGCAAATACAGGTACCTTCTCCTCCAATGAGAACTCCCTCTCAAACTCCCCTGTTAGCCGCCCTGTTTGCTGCCGCTTGGCGCAGCTGTACCGCTCCCTGGCTGGGCGGCCGCTTTTATGGGCCCCTTGATCAGCCAAGCCCCGCCCCCTACTCAGGGCTCGGCGTCCTTCCCAGCACCCAGCCCCTGCTGGCCCCTACAAACCAACACACGAGAACACAGAAGACCAACAAGGACAGATGCAAATACAGGTACCTTCTCCTCCAATGAGAACTCCCTCTCAAACTCCCCTGTTAGCCGCCCTGTTTGCTACCGCTGCCTGGCTCGGCGGCCGCTTTTATGGGCCCCTTGATCAGCCAAGCCCCGCCCCCTACTCAGGGCTCGGCGTCCTTCGCAGCCCCTGCCGGCCCCTACACACCAACACACGAGACCAACAAGGACAGATGCAAATACAGGTTCCTTCTCCTCCAATGAGAACTCCCTCTCAAACTCCCCTGTTAGCCGTCCTGTTTGCTGCCGCTGTTCGCAGCTGTACCGCTGCCTGGCTGGGCGGCCGCTTTTATGGGCCCCTTGATCAGCCAAGCCCCGCCCCCTACTCAGGGCTCGGCGTCCTTCCCAGCACCCAGCCCCTGCCGGCCCCTACAAACCAACACACGAGAACACACAAGACCAACAAGGACAGATGCAAATACAGGTACCTTCTCCTCCAATGAGAACTCCCTCTCAAACTCCCCTGTTAGCCGCCCTGTTTGCTGCCGCTGCTCGCAGCTGTACCGCTACCTGGCTGGGCGGCCGCTTTTATGGGCCCCTTGATCAGCCAAGCCCCGCCCCCTACTCAGGGCTCGGCGTCCTTCCCAGCCCCTGCCGGCCCCTACAAACCAACACACGAGAACACATAAGACCAACAAGGACAGATGCAAATACAGGTACCTTCTCCTCCAATGAGAACTCCCTCTCAAACTCCCCTGTTAGCCGCCGCTGCTCGCAGCTGTACCGCTGCGTGGCTGGGCGGCCGCTTTTATGGGCCCCTTGATCAGCCAAGCCCCGCCCCCTACTCAGGGCTCGGCGTCCTTCCCAGCCCCTGCCGGCCCCTACAAACCAACACACGAGAACACATAAGACCAACAAGGACAGATGAAAATACAGGTACCTTCTCCTCCAATGAGAACTCCCTCTCAAACTCCCCTGTTAGCCGCCGCTGCTCGCAGCTGTACCGCTGCCTGGCTGGGCGGCCGCTTTTATGGGCCCCTTGATCAGCCAAGCCCCGCCCCCTACTCAGGGCTCGGCGTCCTTCCCAGCCCCTGCCGGCCCCTACAAACCAACACACGAGACCAACAAGGACAGATGCAAATACAGGTACCTTCTCCTCCAATGAGAACTCCCTCTCAAACTCCCCTGTTAGCCGCCCTGTTTGATACAGCTGCCTGTCTGGGCGGCCGCTTTCATGGGCCCCTTGATCAGGGCTCGGCGTCCTTCCCAGCCCCTGCCGGCCCCTACAAACCAACACACAAGACAAACAAGGACAGATGCAAATACAGGTACCTTCTCCTCCAATGAGAACTCCCTCTCAAACTCCCCTGTTAGCCGCCCTGTTTGCTGCCGCTGCTCGCAGCTGTACCGCTGCCTGGCTGGGCGGCCGCTTTTATGGGCCCCTTGATCAGCCAAGCCCCGCCCCCTACTCAGGGCTCGGCGTCCTTCCCAGCCCCTGCCGGCCTCTACAAACCAACACACGAGACCAACAAGGACAGAAGCATATACAGGTTCCTTCTCCTCCAATGAGAACTCCCTCTCAAAGTCCCCTGTTAGCCGTCCTGTTTGCTGCCGCTGCTCGCAGCTGTACCGCTGCCTGGCTGGGCGGCCGCTTTTATGGGCCCCTTGATCAGCCAAGCCCCGCCCCCTACTCAGGGCTCGGCGTCCTTCCCAGCCCCTGCCAGCCCCTACAAACCAACACACGAGACCAACAAGGACAGATGCAAATACAGGTACCTTCTCCTCCAATGAGAACTCCCTCTCAAACTCCCCTGTTAGCCGCCCTGTTTGCTGCCGCTTGGCGCAGCTGTACCGCTCCCTGGCTGGGCGGCCGCTTTTATGGGCCCCTTGATCAGCCAAGCCCCGCCCCCTACTCAGGGCTCGGCGTCCTTCCCAGCACCCAGCCCCTGCTGGCCCCTACAAACCAACACACGAGAACACAGAAGACCAACAAGGACAGATGCAAATACAGGTACCTTCTCCTCCAATGAGAACTCCCTCTCAAACTCCCCTGTTAGCCGCCCTGTTTGCTACCGCTGCCTGGCTGGGCGGCCGCTTTTATGGGCCCCTTGATCAGCCAAGCCCCGCCCCCTACTCAGGGCTCGGCTTCCTTCCCAGCCCCTGCCGGCCCCTACAAACCAACACACGAGACCAACAAGGACAGATGCAAATACAGGTTCCTTCTCCTCCAATGAGAACTCCCTCTCAAACTCCCCTTTTAGCCGTCCTGTTTGCTGCCGCTGTTCGCAGCTGTACCGCTGCCTGGCTGGGCGGCCGCTTTTATGGGCCCCTTGATCAGCCAAGCCCCGCCCCCTACTCAGGGCTCGGCGTCCTTCCCAGCACCCAGCCCCTGCCGGCCCCTACAAACCAACACACGAGAACACACAAGACCAACAAGGACAGATGCAAATACAGGTACCTTCTCCTCCAATGACAACTCCCTCTCAAACTCCCCTGTTAGCCGCCCTGTTTGCTGCCGCTGCTCGCAGCTGTACCGCTACCTGGCTGGGCGGCCGCTTTTATGGGCCCCTTGATCAGCCAAGCCCCGCCCCCTACTCAGGGCTCGGCGTCCTTCCCAGCCCCTGCCGGCCCCTACAAACCAACACACAAAACCAACAAGGACAGATGCAAATACAGGTACCTTCTCCTCCAATGAGAACTCCCTCTCAAACTCCCCTGTTAGCCGCCCTGTTTGCTGCCGCTGCTCGCAGCTGTACCGCTGCCTGGCTGGGCGGCAGCTTTTATGGGCCCCTTGATCAGCCAAGCCCCGCCCCCTACTCAGGGCTCGGCGTCCTTCCCAGCCCCTGCCGGCCCCTACAAACCAACACACGAGAAAACATAAGACCAAGAAGGACAGATGCAAATACAGGTACCTTCTCCTCCAATGAGAACTCCCTCTCAAACTCCCCTGTTAGCCGCCCTGTTTGCTGCCGCTGCTCGCAGCTGTACCGCTGCCTGGCTGGGCGGCCGCTTTTATGGGCCCCTTGATCAGCCAAGCCCCGCCCCCTACTCAGGGCTCGGCGTCCTTCCCAGCCCCTGCCGGCCTCTACAAACCAACACACGAGACCAACAAGGACAGAAGCATATACAGGTTCCTTCTCCTCCAATGAGAACTCCCTCTCAAAGTCCCCTGTTAGCCGTCCTGTTTGCTGCCGCTGCTCGCAGCTGTACCGCTGCCTGGCTGGGCGGCCGCTTTTATGGGCCCCTTGATCAGCCAAGCCCCGCCCCCTACTCAGGGCTCGGCGTCCTTCCCAGCCCCTGCCAGCCCCTACAAACCAACACACGAGACCAACAAGGACAGATGCAAATACAGGTACCTTCTCCTCCAATGAGAACTCCCTCTCAAACTCCCCTGTTAGCCGCCCTGTTTGCTGCCGCTTGGCGCAGCTGTACCGCTCCCTGGCTGGGCGGCCGCTTTTATGGGCCCCTTGATTAGCCAAGCCCCGCCCCCTACTCAGGGCTCGGCGTCCTTCCCAGCACCCAGCCCCTGCTGGCCCCTACAAACCAACACACGAGAACACACAAGACCAACAAGGACAGATGCAAATACAGGTACCTTCTCCTCCAATGAGAACTCCCTCTCAAACTCCCCTGTTAGCCGCCCTGTTTGCTACCGCTGCCTGGCTGGGCGGCCGCTTTTATGGGCCCCTTGATCAGCCAAGCCCCGCCCCCTACTCAGGGCTCGGCATCCTTCCCAGCCCCTGCCGGCCCCTACAAACCAACACACGAG
>NW_027055295.1:0-8000 GCF_011386835.1 Chrysemys picta bellii | reverse complement strand
AGGTCCAGTGATGGTGTTGCTGGTGTAGATATGTGGGCAGAGTTGGCATCGAGGTTTGTTGCATGGGTTGGTTCCTGAGTTAGAGTTGTTATGGTGCGGTGCGTGGTTGCTAGTGAGAATATGCTTAAGGTTGGCAGGTTGTCTGTGGGCGAGGACTGGCCTGCCTCCCAAGGTCTGTGAAAGTGAGGGATCATTGTCCAGGATGGGTTGTAGATCATTGATGATGCGTTGGAGAGGTTTAAGCTGAGGACTGTAGGTGATGGCCAGTGGAGTTCTGTTGGTTTCTCTTCTGGGCCTGTCTTGTAGCAGGAGGCTTCTGGGTACACGTCTGGCTCTGTTGATTTGTTTCTTTATTTCCTTGTGTGGGTATCGTAGTTTTGAGAATGCTTGGTGAAGATCTTGTAGGTGTTGGTCTCTGTCTGAGGGGTTGGAGCAGATGCGATTGTACCTCAGTGCTTGGCTGTAGACGATGGATCGTGTGGTGTGACCGGGGTGGAAGCTGGAGGCATGAAGGTAGGCGTAGCGGTATTACTAAAATAAGACAGGAGATCTACATTACACACTTCACCTCTCTACAAAGGAAAAAGGACCGTAAGCTGTCTAAAATCCTACCTGCCACATGGGGCCACAACAGGGGTACCCCTAACTCACCCAGCAATATCGTCAATTTATCCAGCTACACACTCAACCCAGCAGAAGAGTCTGTCCTATCTCGGGGACTCTCCTTTTGCCCCAGCACCCCCACGAACATGATACAGTTCTGTGGTGATCTGGAAGCCTACTTTCGCCGCCTCCGACTCAAAGAATACTTTCATGATAACACTGAACAGCGCACTGATACACAGATACCCTCCCACCAACAACACAGGAAGAAGAACTCCACATGGACTCCTCCTGAGGGCCGAAATGACAGTCTGGACCTATACATAGAATGCTTCCGCCGACGTGCACAGGCAGAAATTGTGGAAAAACGACATCGCTTGCCTCATAACCTAAGTCGTGCAGAACGCAATGCCATCCACAGCCTCAGAAACCACCCTGACATTATCATCAAAGAGGCTGATAAAGGAGGTGCTGTTGTCATCATGAACAGGTCTGACTACCGGAAGGAGGCTGCCAGACAACTCTCCAATACCCAATTCTACAGGCCGCTTTCCTCAGATCCCACTGAGGAATACACTAAGAAACTACACCATCTACTCAGGACACTCCCTACACTAACACAGGAACAAATCAACATACCCTTAGAGCCCCGACCGGGGTTATTCTATCTACTACCTAAGATCCACAAACCTGGAAATCCTGGACGCCCCATCATCTCGGGCATTGGCACTCTCACTGAAGGACTGTCTGGATATGTGGACTCCCTACTCAGACCCTACGCCACCAGCACTCCCAGCTATCTCCGTGACACCACAGATTTCCTGAGGAAACTACAATGCATTGGTGACCTCCCAGAAAACACCATCCTAGCCACCATGGATGTAGAGGCTCTCTACACAAACATCCCACATACAGATGGAATACAAGCTGTCAAGAACAGTATCCCTGATGATGACACAGCACAACTTATTGCTGAGCTCTGTGACTTTATCCTCACACACAATTATTTCAAATTTGGTGACAATATATACCTCCAGACCAGTGGCACCGCTATGGGCACCCGCATGGCCCCACAATATGCCAACATTTTTATGGCTGACCTGGAACAACGCTTCCTCAGCTCCCGTCCACTCATGCCCCTTCTCTACCTACGCTATATTGATGACATCTTCATCATCTGGACCCATGGGAAGGAGGCCCTGGAAGAATTCCACCATGCTTTCAACAGCTTCCACCCCACCATCAACCTCAGCCTGGACCAATCTACACGGGAGGTCCACTTCCTGGACACCACCGTACAAATAAGCAATGGCCACATTAACACCACCCTATACCGAAAACCCACCGACCGCTACGCCTACCTTCATGCCTCCAGCTTCCACCCCGGTCACACCACACGATCCATCGTCTACAGCCAAGCACTGAGGTACAATCGCATCTGCTCCAACCCCTCAGACAGAGACCAACACCTACAAGATCTTCACCAAGCATTCTCAAAACTACGATACCCACACAAGGAAATAAAGAAACAAATCAACAGAGCCAGACATGTACCCAGAAGCCTCCTGCTACAAGACAGGCCCAGAAGAGAAACCAACAGAACTCCACTGGCCATCACCTACAGTCCTCAGCTTAAACCTCTCCAACGCATCATCAATGATCTACAACCCATCCTGGACAATGATCCCTCACTTTCACAGACCTTGGGAGGCAGGCCAGTCCTCGCCCACAGACAACCTGCCAACCTTAAGCATATTCTCACTAGCAACCACGCACCGCACCATAACAACTCTAACTCAGGAACCAACCCATGCAACAAACCTCGATGCCAACTCTGCCCACATATCTACACCAGCAACACCATCACTGGACCTAACCAGATCAGCTACAACATCACCGGCTCATTCACCTGCACGTCCACCAATGTTATATATGCCATCATATGCCAGCAATGCCCCTCTGCTATGTACATTGGCCAAACTGGACAGTCACTACGCAAGAGGATAAATGGACACAAGTCAGATATCAGGAATGGCAATATACAAAAACCTGTAGGAGAACACTTCAACCTCCCTGGCCACACAATAGCAGATGTAAAGGTTGCCATCTTACAGCAAAAAAACTTCAGGACCAGACTCCAAAGAGAAACTGCTGAGCTCCAATTCATTTGCAAATTTGACACCATCAGATCAGGATTAAACAAAGACTGTGAATGGCTATCCAACTACAGAAACAGTTTCTCCTCCCTTGGTGTTCACACCTCAACTGCTAGCGGAGCAACTCATCCTCCCTGATTGAACTAACCTCGTTATCTCCACACTGATATATACCTGCCTCTGGAGATTTCCATTACTTGCATCTGAAGAAGTGAGGTTCTTACCCACGAAAGCTTATGCTCCCAGTACTTCTGTTAGTCTCAAAGGTGCCACAGGACCCTCTGTTGCTTTTTACAGATTCAGACTAACACGGCTACCCCTCTGATACTTGACACCATGCAAGGCACTGCATTTAGCCGTATGGAATGGAAATCTATCAACCTCATGAAGAAACTTGCACAAATACAGACAGATATCATCTTCCTTTCCAAATGCAAACAGATGGACATCATACCAAATGGACTGAAGGTGAAAAATCCATTGCTATCTACATACTGCACAGACCACAGTGAGAGATTATGCCATACGTTATCAAAGAAACTGAGGAACCACCTGATCAGCATCCTATACAGCAAACAGAAAAACATCAAGAAAGAGCTCTCCAACCTGGAGACTCTCATAAATAACCAACCCTCCACACAAACGGACTTTACTAAAATAAGACAGGAGATCTACATTACACACTTCACCTCTCTACAAAGGAAAAAGGACCGTAAGCTGTCTAAAATCCTACCTGCCACATGGGGCCACAACAGGGGTACCCCTAACTCACCCAGCAATATCGTCAATTTATCCAGCTACACACTCAACCCAGCAGAAGAGTCTGTCCTATCTCGGGGACTCTCCTTTTGCCCCAGCACCCCCACGAACATGATACAGTTCTGTGGTGATCTGGAAGCCTACTTTCGCCGCCTCCGACTCAAAGAATACTTTCATGATAACACTGAACAGCGCACTGATACACAGATACCCTCCCACCAACAACACAGGAAGAAGAACTCCACATGGACTCCTCCTGAGGGCCGAAATGACAGTCTGGACCTATACATAGAATGCTTCCGCCGACGTGCACAGGCAGAAATTGTGGAAAAACGACATCGCTTGCCTCATAACCTAAGTCGTGCAGAACGCAATGCCATCCACAGCCTCAGAAACCACCCTGACATTATCATCAAAGAGGCTGATAAAGGAGGTGCTGTTGTCATCATGAACAGGTCTGACTACCGGAAGGAGGCTGCCAGACAACTCTCCAATACCCAATTCTACAGGCCGCTTTCCTCAGATCCCACTGAGGAATACACTAAGAAACTACACCATCTACTCAGGACACTCCCTACACTAACACAGGAACAAATCAACATACCCTTAGAGCCCCGACCGGGGTTATTCTATCTACTACCTAAGATCCACAAACCTGGAAATCCTGGACGCCCCATCATCTCGGGCATTGGCACTCTCACTGAAGGACTGTCTGGATATGTGGACTCCCTACTCAGACCCTACGCCACCAGCACTCCCAGCTATCTCCGTGACACCACAGATTTCCTGAGGAAACTACAATGCATTGGTGACCTCCCAGAAAACACCATCCTAGCCACCATGGATGTAGAGGCTCTCTACACAAACATCCCACATACAGATGGAATACAAGCTGTCAAGAACAGTATCCCTGATGATGACACAGCACAACTTATTGCTGAGCTCTGTGACTTTATCCTCACACACAATTATTTCAAATTTGGTGACAATATATACCTCCAGACCAGTGGCACCGCTATGGGCACCCGCATGGCCCCACAATATGCCAACATTTTTATGGCTGACCTGGAACAACGCTTCCTCAGCTCCCGTCCACTCATGCCCCTTCTCTACCTACGCTATATTGATGACATCTTCATCATCTGGACCCATGGGAAGGAGGCCCTGGAAGAATTCCACCATGCTTTCAACAGCTTCCACCCCACCATCAACCTCAGCCTGGACCAATCTACACGGGAGGTCCACTTCCTGGACACCACCGTACAAATAAGCAATGGCCACATTAACACCACCCTATACCGAAAACCCACCGACCGCTACGCCTACCTTCATGCCTCCAGCTTCCACCCCGGTCACACCACACGATCCATCGTCTACAGCCAAGCACTGAGGTACAATCGCATCTGCTCCAACCCCTCAGACAGAGACCAACACCTACAAGATCTTCACCAAGCATTCTCAAAACTACGATACCCACACAAGGAAATAAAGAAACAAATCAACAGAGCCAGACGTGTACCCAGAAGCCTCCTGCTACAAGACAGGCCCAGAAGAGAAACCAACAGAACTCCACTGGCCATCACCTACAGTCCTCAGCTTAAACCTCTCCAACGCATCATCAATGATCTACAACCCATCCTGGACAATGATCCCTCACTTTCACAGACCTTGGGAGGCAGGCCAGTCCTCGCCCACAGACAACCTGCCAACCTTAAGCATATTCTCACTAGCAACCACGCACCGCACCATAACAACTCTAACTCAGGAACCAACCCATGCAACAAACCTCGATGCCAACTCTGCCCACATATCTACACCAGCAACACCATCACTGGACCTAACCAGATCAGCTACAACATCACCGGCTCATTCACCTGCACGTCCACCAATGTTATATATGCCATCATATGCCAGCAATGCCCCTCTGCTATGTACATTGGCCAAACTGGACAGTCACTACGCAAGAGGATAAATGGACACAAGTCAGATATCAGGAATGGCAATATACAAAAACCTGTAGGAGAACACTTCAACCTCCCTGGCCACACAATAGCAGATGTAAAGGTTGCCATCTTACAGCAAAAAAACTTCAGGACCAGACTCCAAAGAGAAACTGCTGAGCTCCAATTCATTTGCAAATTTGACACCATCAGATCAGGATTAAACAAAGACTGTGAATGGCTATCCAACTACAGAAACAGTTTCTCCTCCCTTGGTGTTCACACCTCAACTGCTAGCGGAGCAACTCATCCTCCCTGATTGAACTAACCTCGTTATCTCCACACTGATATATACCTGCCTCTGGAGATTTCCATTACTTGCATCTGAAGAAGTGAGGTTCTTACCCACGAAAGCTTATGCTCCCAGTACTTCTGTTAGTCTCAAAGGTGCCACAGGACCCTCTATAAAAGTGAGGTGTCTTGCAAAGGACCCCGGGTCTCGTCTTGTCAACATGGGAGCATCGATCCGGATCGGCAGCAGCCCGGCTCCACCCCCTCCCCCATTTAACTCACCTGGCCAGTGAAGTTAAGGGGAGCAACTAATTGGTAACAACAAGACGGAGTGTGTGTGTGTGTGTGTGTGTGAGTGTAAATGTAATATATTATATGCATATAATACAGTGTTAATGAATACATGTATTACTAATAAATGTGGCGTTTTGTCTTATTCCCCCTGAAAAGATCCTGTGCAGTACTTTAAGTACAACAAGATCTTGAGTGGAAACTCCACCGAGACAGTCCTTTGATACGGGACCTTTGATCCTGGGCCTGTACCCACTGAGTCCCACTCCCCGTCCCCCCGCCACGCTTTTTGGGAGGGGACAGGGAAAGCAGGCTCGCTCGTCAGAGGAATGATCTGGGCCTACAGGGCATACAGAATGGACGTCTTGCTACAAGTCTCTGGAGATGCGTCTGCTGAAGCTCAGGATTTTGTCCCCAGTCATTCCGTGGGCCCTGGGGAAATCTCCCTCCCTCCCGCCATGGCCATCCACCTTTCATGCACGACAGGACAAATAATGGGAAGACATTACTGCTGGGTACCGTACTCCTCAACTGCCAGGGAAAGTTCCCCTAGACATTTGTTCAGACGAGCTCAGAGGGGTCGCGGCACTGACCTTGGCTGTGGTGGGGATTCCTTGGCTTTCTGCTCCAGCTTTTTGGCCAGCAGGAGCTTTTCCTCCTCAGATTTCTCTGGGTAACTTCTGGACAGGGAAACACAAAAGAGAGGTGAGGAGTGAGGCCATGGCAGAGATGCAATGAATGCTGCTGAGATGATGCCCAAGACCAGCAGCTCACATTGATTTGCAAGCCCTGGGCCCTTGGGGGTTCCCGCTTTTAAGCAGCAGAGAGCAGCACCGACCTGGACATTTTCCTCCGCTTCTTCTCCTCGGCTTTGGCTTTCTGGGCCGACGTCAGGCTCTCGGCCTCGGCCAGATTGTCCACAGCGATGGCCAGGAAGACATTGAGCAGGATATCTGAGAGGGGGTGGGGCTAAGGAGCTTAGGGAGCATGCTCATATGTAAGGAATGAGTCCCTTCCATGGCCCAGGCTTAGCGAGAGCCTGTGTGGTGACACTAAGCAATGTACGCAGGCAGGTGGGGAGAACCCCAGGTTCAGCAACGAGCCCTCTGTGTACCCATGACAGCTGCCTCTTGGCTGTCACCAGTGAATCTCTGTTGGTGTCCCAACGGATTTTTTCATCCCTTTTAACCCCCACTCCTGTTTCATCATTTCCCTCACTCCTGGTACTATGATGTCTGAACATACCATACCCAGCCCCATAGCTCTTCCCCGATGTGTACTTGAACCTAGATGTGACTGTGCTAGATAAGACAAGAAAACGCCCAGCTGTTACTCCCCAACTGGCTAGAAAGAGGATACAGTTCCCGCAGACAAAGAGGATGATGAAGTAAATGCATACCAGCACGCCGGGGAAGGAGGGCCCTTTATAAGCCATGATCCCATTGTACATGATTGAATTCCAATCTTCTCCGGTCAGGATCTGGGAGACGGGGTGAGTGAAAGAACAGGTCAAGTAGAACCATTCCACTGGACCAGAAAGAACAGAACCCAGAAGTCCTGACTCCTTGTTCCCTGCTCTAACCACTAAGTCACACTGTCCCCCAGAGCCCAAAAAAGAACCCAGGTATCCTGACTTCAGCCCCTCCTCTATGTGTTAGACCAGTGGGATTGATGCCCGCTGCACCCCATGCCCCGTACCTGGAAGACACTGATGAGCGCCTGGGGGAAGTTATGGAAGGTGCTGCGCCGCACCTCCATGTCTTCAAAGTTGAACTTCCCGCCGAAGAGCTGCATCCCCAGCAGGGAGAAGATGATGATGATGATGAAGAGGAAGCGGAGGAGGAGCAGGGAGGCGATGGAGCGGACCGAGTTTAGCAGGGATGCCACCAGGTTGCTCAGAGAGGTCCAGTATCTAGCGTGAGGAGAGGCACACAGGCTGCTTACGTCAAGGGGTGCCACT
>NW_027055294.1:0-8000 GCF_011386835.1 Chrysemys picta bellii | reverse complement strand
TCTGTAAATCGAGATGGTCTGTAGACGATCCTCCACAAGTTTGGTTGCCCAGATAAGTTTGTCAACAACATTAAATCTTATCATGCAGGAAAGTTGGTTCATGTCCTTGACCAAGGCTGCTTCTCAGCTCCCTTTGTTGTCATCAATGGAGTAAAATGAAACTGTGTTCTTGCTCCAACACATGCGAGGCGTAAAGCTAAAAGTAGCTCCCATTCATTTACAATTGTTTTTCCTCTTGTAGACAGGGCCACAGGTCCAAAATGGCCTTTGGTCTCATCTCAGGACCCACAATATGTGACTGTAGCTCATCTGTCAAACTCGATGAGAGACTCCATCAACATCATCATCAGTTCAACAAAGGTGGCATATGAGGGCTCTTCTGAGAGCTAGTGACCCCCGGTCATCATAATAATTGTGAAATGATATATATATATATACAGACACATATGGGTAACACTTAAGGAGTTATGGTTCTGTACTGAAAATTATATTCTTAAAGTCTGTGAATTAGGACTGGTCACCAGGAGGTGATAAACTGGTTTCTTTCGAGCAGAGAGTAGCAGACACTTCTCCCTCTATCTCATACTGCTTTGCAATAGTGGCCTATTTACAGACTGAACCAAGTGTTAATCAAGAGTAGTGAAATTGACAAGAAAGAATCACACAAGCTAAAGCATCCAGCATCTTGTTTGTCAGTGGAGACAGTGGGTTTATGGGGTATAACTGTGGAGGTATAGGCGTACCCTGTGTCTTTCACTTAGGGGACAAACTGCCACCATGCATCTTATGAACTGAGGATCACAGCCAACCAGGGCTGTTAAGCACTGTGACAAAGACTTTGGGTGAGCTAAACGTTATTGACAGGAGAGTATCTTGTTAAGTAGGCCTAAGTTCCAGAATGTGCGTTATGATTTTGTTTTATATGTAACTATCTGTTTCCAATATTTCTACTTGCTATCCCTGGAATCTCTGCTTTGTTAAATAAACTTTTTCTAGTTTTCACTATAAACATATCTAAGTGCAGTGTGTTGAGCGGAGCCGTGATCAGAGGTGAAGCTGGTAAACTGGGCTGTACTCTTGCTTTGGAAGCAGTTGATCTGTGAATTCTGAGAATGTCCAGTGGATCAGGGACTGGGTACTCCAAGGAGAGGCTCGAGGGGCTGCAGATTTGGAGTGTGTCTATCACTTACCTGCAGATGGACAGCTGGGCCGGCGAGGCCCCAATGGGAATGCATGTGTCATCCATGGTCAGTGGATCTGGGGAGCTTATCCATCTGGCAGGCACAGACATGGCTTCCTGAGGCTAATGGCAGTTGGTAGCGAGGTTCTTCACAATGCTGGGTACTCCCAGGAAGCATCACGAAGCCTTTGTTTCCGGTCCCCAGTAGGGTCCCTCTTGGTTACATTGTTATTTTTGGGTGGGGCATTTCATTTGGTTGGGTTTGTCTTACTGCATTTTATATCTTGTGTACAGGGTTATACTCCTGGTTAAGAGAAGTCATAGTTATTTTCCCAAGGGGCAGCACCCCTTGTGTCCCAGGCACTGAGAGGAGACACCTCGGGTGGAGGCACCCGGCCTTGCAATAAGAACCCATGCAAGGAAGGAGGAGAATCCACTCCGATTAGCAAGCACCATAGCTCAGGGGAAGGGCTACATGTGGTTAAGCTGCGCCTCAAGCTCGGTTCCGGGATGTTCTTTTCTGCAAAGAATTCAGAACATCCAGGATGTTTACATCATCATCATTTATGTAAACAATTTAATTTGTGAAATATGTACCCATTTCAGTTTTCCATCTTTTTCACACCACGGTTGGGATCTGCTAGCATATATCCTAGTTTATCTTAAATATAGGCTTAATGTAGACAAGCCCTGGGCTTCCATGTTAGAGGCTGTACGATTCAGATTATTCCCTAAAAAATAAAGAACGAATCCTCCCTAGTACTTAGATTCTTGCTATGCATCCCAAAGGAGAAGGTGAAATTAAATACACTTGAGTCAACTCAGAAGGTAAATGGAGAAGATTATCAGTTAGGTAACCATGATGTATTTTTCCTCTTGTTTTCTTGCAGTATTTCAGTTGGAAAAGGACAGCCAACATGCAGTGAACCCCAAAGCTGGAGAACTCAGAGCTTCTCAAAGGTATCACATGTTTTAAAACACTGATCAATTTGCCAAGATAAATCAACTATTGACAAAATGAAATTAAAAAATGGTACTTGCACTCAGTGGTGTAGCCAGGTTCTAAGAGCAGGGGGAGCAAACACATAAAAAAAAGGCATCACCCGCTGCGAAGCAGCGAAGAATTTTTTTTTTAAAATGCACTTCCATCCTTTAAAAAAAAGTAGTATATGGAGACATACCTATCTCATAGAGCTGGAAGGGACCTGTTAGGTCATCAAGTCCAGCCCCCTGCCTTCACTAGCAGTACCAAGTACTGATTTTGTCCCAGATTTCTAAGAGGCCCCCTCAAGCATTGAACTCACAACGCTGGGTTTAGTAGGCCAATGCTCAAACCACTGAGCTATCCCTCCCCTTAAAACATACTTCCAATTCCACTGCTAAGTGATACTGGCAGTACCCAAATGTCATTCCAGCTCCTCAAAAAGGTGCTAGAATGGTGTTTCGGAGTGTTCCGGCACAATTCAAGCCCTGGTGCTGAGTGACCTCTCTCGCTGGAGCCCCGTTACCTAGCTTCTGTAACCTTGCTCTTTCCTGCCCAGTGCTGTCTTCCTGTCTGACTCCTATTTGTTCTCGTCCTGGTACACTTTTCCAATGCTCCTACCTTCCCTCCCCCTCCCTCCTAGAGGCAGCTAAATTGGTTTTCTAAGGATGCAGCTCACTCATTATCCCAGATGTTTACACCTGAATAGGGTCGTTAAGTCCTAATCACCTTCTTAATGCATCTGTTGGGTGCATATGTGCTCCAGGGCCTGTCAGCAGTACTGGCTCCACTTGTAGAGAGACATTCATAACACAGCAGGTTTGTATAATCAGCTTCAGAATATCAAGCAGAATTCATAAATTGTACAGATCTAGCCCTGATCCATCACAGGAGGATACTATGGGACCTAGTTGATGCACAAAGGATAGCTCGTCTATGGCCACAGAGGAATAAGAAGCAAGCACAGCCATATAAAAAGGTACACTAAGTACTAAAGAGCACCCAGGGAGTCGGCGCCTAAGTCACCACTTTTGACAATGTGCTCAGTGGGGGAGCGGCCACTCCCCCTGCTACCCCCCTAGCTACCCTACTGCTTGCACTCTTCTAGTGCCTTCCCTCTGAGGTTTTCGGATGCTTCCTAAACATTAACTGATTAAACCTAACCAACCACCAGTGAAATAAGAATGTATTGGTGTCACCATTTTAATGATGGGGAAACTGAAACACTGAGGTTAAAGCCCAAATTTTGAAAAGGAAACTCTAATGTTGAGTGCCTTGATATTGAAGTGCCCAATATTAAGGTCTGATTTTCAGAGGTGCCAAGAATCCACAACTCCAGATTAGGTATGTCTTCCTTGAAGTTATGTTATTTATTAAGTATATTATGGTAGTGCCTGGTAGCCCTAGCCATGGCCAAGGTTCCCACTAGCCAAGGCATTGTACAGTATTTATTAGGTGTATTACAGACGTGCCTAGGAGCCTCAGAGATGGACCAGGACCCCATTGTGCTAGGCGCGGTATATTATTCATAAGGTGTATTAGGGTAGTGCCCTGGAGCCAAGTCATGCACCAGGACCCCCCATTGTGCTAGGTGCTGTACAAACAGAACAAAAAGATCAGCACCTGGGTCTGAGCCACCCAAGTTAGCTTAGCCCAGGGATGAGTGGTCACACTATGAAGCCCTCCTTGAATTCCTGTGGCCTTATTGGTGCCGTGCCCTTCTGTGTACATCACAATGACTTCTGGGGGCATATCCCATGGTGCATTGCACAGCAGTAAACTGAGCTGCTCTGTGTCTATTTCCCAATGTTTTGTAGGACAATTTGCCTGTCCTTCAGGGCACAGCAGGATGAGGGGTTGAATTGTGGGAAGGCGTTGGAGGACTATCAGCAGACAGCACTTGAGTGATTTAGCCTGTGACCTCACTGCAATACCAACCCAAGTGAAAGTGCAGCCGGTGCACTATCCCACACCCCCAGCCATGTCGGGAGAAAGGACCAATAAACTCTAGTGAGTGGGACTTGTGTGTGCATGGGAGTGGGGTTGGGACACCACCCGAGTAAAACTCCAGGCTAAATCTGCAGTGAAGACATACCTTGAAAGTCAGTGGGAGCTGCAAGTGCTTGGGCGCTTCTGAAAATCAGATCTAAGGTCTAATGTTAGACACCCAAACAATTAGAACCCATTTTTGAAAGTTTTGCCCTACCCGACTTACCGCCAAGATTATATGGGAAATATGCAATAGCAACAGGAATAGTTCAGGACCATGTCTAGCCATAATCCCAGTAGGTGTAGTTCCAAGTCAAAAAGCAGAATGTTAGTCCAGTTATTTCAATGATATACATCTAGTCGATTCTCTAAAAATACAGTCTTTGTTGATTGATTAGTCTACTGTTAATTTTGTTACCCTGTCTTCCCATCCCTGACCCACTAGTTTGTCTTATCTACCTGCTATATCTTGTCTGTTTAAATTGCAATGTCTTTGGGGGAGGGATTGTCATTTACTGACTATCTGCAGCCCCCAGCACAATGGGGTCCCTGAGCTGGTTGGCCTCTAAGTGCTACTGCAACATAATTCTAAACAATAATAATAATACCAAGCATGTCCTCTTTTTTAGCAGCCTTTTGAATGGGATATCCAGTTTTCTATCAGATGCAGTTTGGCTAGTAGCGACAACATGGAGTTCATCCGGTGGGTTCATATTGAATTCTTTCTTGCATCTATTCCACTTGATACCGATGGCTTTCTGGTGTCTTCACCCTTTGCACCATAACACACACGTGCACACAATTCTATTTTCTAAGTCTTTGCACAGCATGTTCCAATGTTTAGTTTTGTTAAGTGTCTCCATCAGTTTTGACAGAAAACCTTTTAATACTTGTGAATTATATAAAATTAATGGATTATGATACTAGGACAAAGGGGATATTAGAAATATACTTATCTTATGTGTGCCACAAACATACTGTCTTTTCTGCCTTTACTCTTTTCTCCTACTTTCTCTGCCATCCAATCATTTCCTGACCCTGAATCTCAGCCACTTTTACAAAGTGAAAATGTATGCAATCTGGACAGAAACCCTTTCTTCTTCTTCCCTTTCATTCACCATTCTTTCCTCCTTCAACCGTGTCACTGACTGATTTGTCTTTTCTACTGTCTTCCTCTAAACCATCGGTGTGTCCCAATGACCCTAACCCTATTTGCACAACTTCACATTTCTGTTCATCCATTTATTATACCCTGCCTCTTTCTGGCTCATTTTCCTTTGCCTTCAGGAACATTACTGTATCCCCTATCGTAAAACAAAGTAAACAATGTCCCCTCCACTTTACATCCATGCTCCTTGTACTGTCTGCTTCAGCGGTTAAAAATAGGGAGCTAGTCACAGATACCATTTTCCCTTATAAATTTGTCACTAAAGGACTCCCACCCACTAACCGTCTGCAAAGCATCCCTCAGTTTTTGAGAGTCCTATCACTCATGGTGAGCATGGGGATAGTGCAGTCCATAGCTTTGTCTCATGGCACCTTTTCTATGGCCAGCTCTTTGATCAAATCACCAGTACAGTAAAAAGCTGTGTTATCCGGCATGTTGGTGGAATGGGGGGTGGGTGCTGGTTAGTCAAAAAATCCTGTTAACTAAGAGTTATACTTAGCAATGGAGGGAGGGAGTTTGGGTGCAGGAGGGGGCTCAGGGCTGGGGGTTGGAGTGTGGGAGGGGATGCGGGGCATGGGGTCTGGGAGGGAGTTTGAGTGCAGGAGGTTTGGGGCTCAGGAGGTGTTTCAGGGTCCTGGATACGGCTGGTGCAGCTCCCCGCAAGCGATGACATGTCTCTGCTGCTCCTAGGTGGAGGCATGGCCAGGCAGCTCTGCACGCTGGCTCCGCCCACAGGCACCACTTCCACAGCTCCCATTGGCATCAGTTCCCAGCCAATAGGAGCTGTGGAGCCAGTGCTCTGGGCAGGGCAGGGACAGCACACAGAGCCCCTGTGGCTGTTCCTCTGCCTAGGAGCAGCAGGGACATGTCGCCACTTCCAGGGAGCCACGCGGTAGTGAGCCAACCCGACTTTTAATGGATATCAGAAATGCCGGTTTCTCGAGCTTTCCGGTTAGTAAAGTGCCGGATAGCACAGCTTTTATTGTCATTTGAACCTTCTTTTTCCTTGTCTGTTGTATTCGTGGGTCCTATTTTACAGGGGTTCTTTGCACCAGAAGAAAAGCTGAAACCGTTTTTTAAAAACTCTTGAATAAAAAGGGTCTTGATCTAATTTCTGTGTACCAGTAAATTTCTGGTGATATCTGAACTTTTTCTCCATTGCTTCACACCACAAGAAATTACACAGTCACCACTCTTTAAAGCACATCAGTCCCAATAGACACTCTAGCTTGATTTGCTCTATCAGCCTCTTCTTTGTTGCCCCTTGCACCTATTTTCCTTTATTTATTTACTTACTTACTTGTTTAGGCATTTTGTTAAATTTTAAAATGTCTTTCTAGTGCTCAGGTACACTTTATAAAACGTAACCGACATCACTATAGGACAATATTCTCAATATAAAGGCATGCTCAGAATGTCATCCTACTTTGTAATATTTTAAAATATCACAAATTGTTTGCATAGTTACCGAGCTGCCCCTTTTCCTAACAGTATACCACAAATCCATTATATGAGCACCAAAATCAAGTCCATATATCCATGTCCCATGAGCTGTCCTACACATGCTTAAGAAAAAAGTGGGCTCAAAAAACTCACTCTGGAACTCCCTCCCTCTATTTTTATATAAGGCACTTAACACTTTGATATACGAGCACCAAACAAAATCCCCCCTGGAAGGAGATTGAGAGCACACGGCAATTCTCCCATTACTAAATGCACTTTGTAACTAAATACTTTTCAGTCCCTATTACTAGTCATGGCTCCATAGATAAGATTGATTTGAATTTTTATTTGAATTTTGCACTTTGAATTTTCCACTTAGTTCTGTATGGAGAATACAGCAAATCCTCCGCAACATTACAACACTACCTCTCTGGACAGGAATGATTTTTTTGAGAGTAGAAAAGTTATTTCATTAATTACTTTGAGTTAAACAAGGAAAAAACAAACAGGTCTATTAAGAAATTTAGGATTCTGTATCAGACCATTTTTTGGTCCCAATTGAGCCCAGTAATAGAACGACAGATTCTTCAAACTTCCTGTATACTGAAATCTCATGTATTGGTTGCATTTGAAGAATGTTTGAAGATTAATGGTGGGTTTTTTTCCATTGTTTGTCATAAGTGAAAGATTTTTTTCAGCAAGTGCTGACAAAATTGTGTTCTACAGAGAATGCCTCATAGAATTGCCCTCTTTCAAAATGTCTGCCATTTCCTATTGTTCTCAGTATGGGTGAAGATTCTGGCTACTTTTAGATGTCCAGGTGCACATAAGAACATAGGGGGAAACCATCTTCCCTGATGGCACCTTAGTTTCACACTCATTGCTTCCATTGACCATGATGGAAAATAGGCAGCTAAGGGGAGATATGATTCAGGTCTATAACATTATGACTGGTGTAGAGAAAGTAAATAAGGAAGTGTTATTTACTCCTTCTCATAACACAGGAACTAGGGGACCACCAAGTGAAATTAATAGGCAGCAGGTTTAAAACAAATAAAAGGAAGTACTTTATCACACAATACACAGTCAACCTGCGGAACTCCTTGCCAGAGGATGTTGTGAAGGCCAAGACCATAAAAAGGTTCAAAAAAGAACTAGATAAATTCATGGAGGATAGGTCCATCAATGTCTATTAACCAGGATGAGCAGGGATGTTGTCCTTAGCCTCTGTTTTGCCA
>NW_027055293.1:0-8000 GCF_011386835.1 Chrysemys picta bellii | reverse complement strand
CCCAGCAATGGGGCTCCCAGCCCTTCGCTTGTGGGAGACTGTTCCCCAGGCTGAGAGTCTGTGAGCTGGGCCAGACCCAGTGAGCTGCTGAGCATGGAAATCAATGGGAACCGAGGGGGCCCTAGCCTTGCTATGCCTAGGGACTTTGAAGTGGGGAATGGTTTCCCAGGAGAAGTCCGGACTCCTGGGTTCAGGGCCGGCTTTAGCAAGTGCGGGGCCCAATTCCTGGGGCGGCACTTCGGATTGCTGGCTGGGGGAGGTGGCCCCGCGGGGCTGCCGCGCTCCGGATGGCACTCTGGCCAGGAATGCAGGGCCATGGGGCTTGCCGCGGTCCAGCCGACGGTCCGGCCGGGGTCGTGGAGCTGCAGGGCTGCTGCGGTCCGGCTGGGGCTGCGGGGCCCCGGGCCTGGCCGGAGCTGCAGCCAGGGTCGCAGGGCCGTGGGGCAGCCATGTTCTGGCCGGAGCTGCAGCCGGGGTCGCGGAGCTGCCATGGTCCGGCCGGAGCTCCAGCCAGGAGAGCGGGACTGCAGGGCTGGGCGCGCTCCGCCGGAGCTCCAGCCAGGGTCACGGGGTCACAGGGCTGCCGCGCTCCAGCCTGGGTCACGGGGCCGCGGGGCTGCCGCGCTCCGGCCGGCGCTCTGGCCAGGGGAGCGGGGCCCCCAAAGACGACTGCCACCAGGGTGAGTGCGCGGGGCCCTCTTAGGCGCGGGGCCCGATTCTGGGGAATCGGGCGAATCGGCCTAAAGCCGGCCCTGCCTGGGTTCTGTTCCTTCTCTAGCCTGGGCGGGAGGTGGGGGGGTGTGAGTGTGGTCTGGGGTGGCAGGAGGGAGCTGCTTGTCCAAAGTGACCAGTGTCTTTGTGACTGACCCCAGTGCTCGAAAAGGACGAGACTCCCCCGTTCTTGCAGCCCCAGCGATGACGAGGGGGAGCATTGAGGGGGAGCAGAGCATGCAATGAACTCCTGCCAGTGGGGGTAGCTTGCCCTCCCTGTACCCCTGTGGGGGGAGCAGGAGCTGCTCTGGCTGGGGTGGGGATGGGGAGGGACCAAACAGGCTGGTTAGTGAGAGGCTGCCTTGACCCCAGACTCACGCCTGCTCCCCGCTGGGTTCCAGGATGGCCAGGCTCCTGAGGAGGTTCAGGAAGAAGGCTCTGCAGGTGGCCCCAGAGCCTGAGGGAAGCAGCCACCATCTTCCCCAGGAGCGAAGCGGCCCCTCCGTCCCCGCTGGAGGGGAAGAAGCTTCCGGCCGTGCCAGGAGGTGGAAGCGCCCAGCCTTCTGGCGGAGGAAACCCACTCCCGGCACAGGTGCCGAGGTGGGAGCATCACCTCCCAGGCCAAAATGGAGCTGGGCCAGGCTGCGGCTGGGCAGGCAGGACCCAGCCCAGGGGCGGAACCGGGCAGGGTGGCTCTGGGGCTTGTTGTTGTGTGGGCAGCAGCGGCCCCAGGCGCCCAGCCCCAACTTCCAACAGGAGGCATCGCCCTGCCCGGTCAGTGAGGACCGTCCAGCCTCCCCAGGGCAGGAGGTGGAGGATCCCTCTGCCAGCCCCAGCAGCTCGGGCCGCTCCACATCGGACAGCAGCAGTGCCTGCGACTCGGACAGCAGCCTGGCCGACGGACGCGTCTGCTTTGTTCCAGGTGAGGAGCCAGGCTGGGCTCAGGGAGGGGTGAGGAGGGGGCTGTGAACAGCCAGGGCCCAGGCCCTCGAGCAGTGCTATGGGGGCGGGTCTCCAGCCCAGGTGTCTGGCCTGAGCCATGTGAACCCCATGGACACTAGATGCTGCCACTTTGGTCCTTGGTGCTCCATTGGGCAGGGGTGGGGGGAGGCACCTCCAAGGGAGTCCAGGACAGTGGGGAGGGTCTCTTTCCTATGGGCTCCTGAAGGAGTTGGGGTCTGATGCCATCACTGAGAGGGGGGAGTGTGGGGCCCAATCTGCCCTATGTCCTGGAGGTGGGAAGGGGACACATTGTCCCACCATGCCCCTGTCCTTCCCCCGAGTGGCAGCAGGAGTCACCTTGTCCCCTTCTCTCCCTGGTGCAGCGTCCGCCAGGGACTCCGAGGACGACGAGGAGAAAGAACAACGGGTAGACTTGGTAACAGAGGAGGCTGCTCTCATGAACATCCGAGAGCAGCTCCATGCCCGAGAAAAGGTACAAACGTTCCCCAGCTGTGCTGGAACTGAGATTGTCCTGCTCCTTCCCAGCATCCTGACCCCCTGCAGAAGGTCTTGGCCCTAATCGGGACCCTTCTCCTTCATGATCTGGGACCCCCAAGATGGGGGTGTTTGTCACACACCAGCCGGGGTCTCCTCCCCGCACAGGCACTGTCCCAGTTCCTGACCCTGATTGTGGAGGAGTCGTGGGTGATTTGGACAATAGGCAGGTCCCCACTATCCCCCATTCAGGCCTAAGTCCTGCAGCTGGTGTGGCTGGGGCAGGGAGGTCCCTGGCTAACTGGCTCTCTCTCCCCTAACCCCACTCCTGGTGGGCGCAGGACGAGGCGCAGCAGCTCGAGTTCCTGCACGCCATCTACCCCGCGTGCCTCGCTGCCCAGCAGAGAGGGGAGGACACATTGGAGCCACACTGCTCGAAGGCGGCTGTGGTGGAGAGGATTGTGGTGAGTGAGACACGGCGCCCGGCAGCTGGAGGGTGGACAGAGACATGGGAGGGACAGGGGTCTCCCCAGGCCGATGGTTGGGGGATGGCTGGTGCTGGAGGGCAGCTGAGGGCAGGGATTGCTGGGGCTGAAGATTGGGGAGAGGAGACGGGAGAACTAGTGGGCAGGAATCGGAGGAGCGGGAGGCAGCTGGGGAGATCCTGCTGTCTGTGTAATCTCCTCCTTGGGGAGTGTCAGTGAGGCCCGAATCTCACACGCTCCTTTGTCTCCTTTGCCTCTCACAGGAGCTCATTGAGGAGCTTCCTCCTAATTCTCCACCCGGCGCCGTCCTGGCCAACTCCCTCATTGCTGTGGCCAACCTCAGGTACCGAGACCCTCCCGCCCGGTTCCCCTAACCCCGGTGCTGCTCAGGCCCGTGTCTGGGAGTCACTGCCCCTCCCACTCCCAGGTCACCTCCCAAGGGGGACTCCTCTGGCACAGGTGGCAGGAAGGGTCACTCCCTCTCCTGGCTGCTCTGTTCTTTTCACTCCAGTCACATTGCAATGGCTTTGGGGAGAGGCTGACTCCCAGGATCAGATACAGGAGGGGCAGCAGGGTCCAGGAAACAGGCGCGATTCCTGCCCTGCCACTGTCGGTCTGGGAAACCTTGGCCTTATCATTCCCTGGCTCGGTGCCTCAGTTTCCATTCTTGCCAGCCTCTGCCTATTTCCCTGCAGTTTCACGTCCGTGTTGGTGCCAGTCCCACCCCCGCACTGCACAGTCTAATACCAGCTCCTCTCTCTTGCCAGCACCATGACACCTGCCCTGGAGCCGGAGCTGGAGACCCACCTCCTCCGAGCCACGCTGCACGCCGTGTTCACCCTGGGCACGCAGACGGACACCAACCAAGTCCAGGTAGATCAGCCAGCTGTTATCCTGCCCGAATCCTTGCTAATTGCCTGCAGTGGGATGTGAATGAGAGAGGCCAGGATATGTGTTTGGGGGTCTCACCAGTGCTTCCCAGAGACTCCTCTTCCCATCCTGTGGCAGGTGTAGCCCCAGTTTCCCTAACTCTGACCTATGGCTCTCCCTTGCTTTGCAGGATCTGCATAGGGTCATACCAGACCTCCTGGACGCCATGCTGGGGAACCTGCTGGAAAAGACCCCAGACACGGACAAGCTCCACTACATCTTGGAGGTGAGCCCGATGAGGGGGTGGGGGCAATTTTACCTTAACTCTTAGATCCATTTTCCAGTCTGTCCTCCTAGCTGGGCCCCCAGTGGCCGTCCTTGGTCAGGGCAGTCAGTGCAATGCAGGGTCAGGCCCTTCCTCCTTGAAGGACAGAGGAAGGAGCTGGGACTTCAAGCCAGAGCTCTGCCTGGTTGTGTCGAGCACTAACCACAGGGCCCCCGGCTGGCTTGGGGAGTGAGAGTCTGAACCCCTCCTGGGAGATCCAGAAGATGGTCCTCAGAGAAGAGCCACAGCCTCATTCCTAGAGAAACAGGAGGGCCCCAGAGAATAAGCCCTTGTCTCTGACGGGCCCCGAGATTCCTGGGGGGATTGTGCTCACACTCAGTCCCTTCACCCAGCCAAGGACTTGAGAGCCAGGGAGGGGGGAGAGGTCTGTCTCCTTCCTGGGGAGCTGTTCAGGAATCAGCAGTTCAGGGAGGATGGGACCAGCCCCGACACCGAGCATTGTCCCAATCTAGAGAGACAATGACAAGCTGTGACCTGCAGGATACAAGCATCGTCCTGGGGGCAAGAGTCCCCTTCTAAAACTCTGCGGTCAATGAATCAGATATTCCACCCCCACCGCATGCAATGTCTCAGCCCCCTTGGGATGGGGGGGGGCATTAGCACTACACATGCACCCCCTCATCAATCCTGAGCTGCCTCCTTTCCCCACAGCACATTCACTACTGGACCGTGTCCAGGGTGCCACGAGAGAGAGCCAGGGCCATCAGGAGCAGCGCGGCCCTGCTCACGTCCGTCATCTCCCTCCCTGACTTTGACGTAAGTGGCCTCTGAGCCCAGCTTCCTGACTCCAGGCGTAGGGGGGCCGGCTCCAACGGGCTGGAGGATCTGCGGCTGCAGGGGCTGTGGGCTAGGAGTGATCCTCTTGGGGAGGCAGAGTCAGAGCAGAGAATGAGCCTGGCTTGAGTCAAGTTCTTCTTGTCCTGGTTAAGTGGCGACTCTCACTTGTAAGGGGAGCAGGCTCCAGGTTCTTGCCTTCCCGTCATCCTGGAGCAGCTGGGGAAGCAAATCCTCCTGGAGGGCCCTGCCCACATCTCTGTCCTCCGGGCTCCCTTGCGGGCAGAGATAACTAAGGATTCAGCTCTAGCTCCTATCCTCTAGCATCTCCTGCAGAGGGGCTGAGGGGAAGGAGAGTCCTGGCCCAGGCGGGGACTGGGAGCTGACAGGAAAATGCTGATGGAGTCCCCTCTCCCTCTCCCTTCCATTAGAACTCAGCCGAATTCCCCAGAATGGGCCACCACGTGGCACAGCTGGCTCTGTCCGTCAGTGACACAGACGAGGACATCAGCCGGCAGGCCAGGGAGGGGGTTTACCGGCTCTACCAGCTCCTGCTGCGCCAGAGGGGTAAGGAACCCGGCTAGACGAGTGAGACTGGGACCCCAGCCGATTTCTCTCCGAGTGACCCTGGCTGGCGGATCAGTCTCTCTCTCTCTCTTTCTGTGTTCTCCACCACCCCCGCAGTTCTGTTGGGCTCTGCCCACCGTGCAGCCACCAATGGGATTGGAAGGACACAAGCCCTGCAACCAGAATGACCAATGTGTATGTGTCTCTCTCTTTCCCAGAGCTGACCATCCGTGAGGTCGAAGACCTTTGGTGCTGGGACTGGCACCAGGACAGCCGGCTCCTCGGCTATAAGAACACCGCCAGGGTGGGGGAGGTAAGGACACTCTGCCAGGGCATGGCACAGCTCTGCAGGCAGGTGGCTGCCTCCTGGAGCCACGCGACGGAGTTGCCGTTCTAGGCCAGGATTTGGAGCTTGGTTCGGGGCAATCTGCTGAAGCCTCACATCTGGTTGGTTTCAGGTTTTTGGCAAATTCTTCTCCGAGGGGCAGAGAAGATTCTTCCTGCAGACAGCAGTGCTGGCCATGCACGACCCCCTGCTGCGTGTCAGCCAGGCTGGGCTGCTCCTCACTTACTCCCTCCTGGGGCAAACCGAGCAGCTGATGGGGAGCAAGGTGAGCAGCTGCATTAGACTCAGTAGATTGGGGCGGGGCCCAGGCCTCATTCCCATCCTCTGGCCATTCGCCGGCCTGGCAGCAAGGCAACTGGTGGGGAATGAGAGTGAGAGCAGGTGCTCCTGGGAAGGGAGATGAATTCACCTCCATGAGCAGGAGGGAGGAGGTTGTCCCCGGAGCAGCTCCAGCCCAGCTCGTTAGCAAGGCTAATGAATGACAAGCATTGCCTCAGCACGGACTTCTGTTCTTGGGAAGGGCAGCAGAGTCCTCTACGTGCCCTCTGCGAGCCTCTCCTGTCACCCGCGCCACCACCCAGAGTTGTTCCCGTCACTGGCAGCCTGGGAGGCCAAGGACTGAGGGGTGATGGCGACTGACCGGGCAGTTCTGAGGCACATGGGCGGGGGAAGCTCGTCCTGCTGCTGGCAGGGCTGGACTCGCTTTAGAGAGAACGGGAGGATTCAGTCAGCAGGGGCTGCTGATCTGCCCCATTCACCAGGGCTGCCGTCCTGCGGCTTCAGCCTCAGTGCCTGGGATGACTTGGGGAAAGGTCTCAAGCTCCCCACATCCCACTTCACTGCTGCCAGAATCCCTCCGCCCGCCCCGCCCCGCTAGAGCCCCCTCCCTGCCCAACCTGGGTGGGGGTGGAGGAGAGGGGTCAGAGAACTTGAGCTGTGGATTGGAGGTGGAACAGCTGTCAGGGGCACTGGGTGGGAGGTGGCAGGAGCTCCCCCTACAAGGAGGTTGTTGGCAATGGAGGTCCCTTGAAAGGAAAACAAGACTCCATTCTGGGGGTCAGGAGGGGGACTCCATCCCTCAGAGGTGCGCGGGTGCTGGGTGGAATTGCTGCTGGTCCCAGGGGCCCTTAATTCCCCGATTCCACGGGGGCATCTGAGTCTCTGACAGGTCCTCGTTCCCTTGCAGCACGAGGTCGTCACGGTCAAAATAATGAACGAACTTCACATCATCCGGCACTTGCGCCAAGTGCCGGAGGCGCTGCAGGAATTCTGCCTCCAAGGCCACCAGCAACTCCTGCTCCCTCTAAACGGGGAGTGTAGTGAGACTGAGCGGCCTCCCTCCGAGCAGGAGAGCGAGGGCCCCTCTACACACCCCTTGGAGGGCAGAGCCTATATCGCCCCACCCCCCTTGCCTGTTGGCTGGCCACCGGGGCCTCTGGTAGACTCTGTTTCAACTGAGCGGCCTCCCTCCGAGCAGGAGAGCGAGGGCCCCTCTACACGCCCCTTGGATGGCAGAGCCTATATCGCCCCACCCCCCTCGCCTGTTGGCTGGCCACCAGGGCCTCTGGTAGACTCTGTTGAAACTGAGCGGCCTCCCTCCGAGCGGGAGAGCGAGGGCCCCTCTACACGCCCCTTGGAGGGCAGAGCCTATATCGCCCCGCCCCCCTCGCCATAAGGACCGGGGCGTGGGGTCGGAAATATAAAAGGCCGGCCCTTGACCACAGTTGGGGAACAGCCTGCAACAGAGGAGGACACTTGGCCTGTTCTCCAGAGTCCCCTAACCCTAACGCCAGACATGGACGAGGACTGGCCCGGAGTACCCGCTGCGGTTTACCCCAGGGAGCCGGAAGAGGCCTGCAGGCCGCAGGTACCAAACCCCGGGGAGGCAGGAAGTAGCCCAGGGGCAGCCCGGGAGCTGCTGGCTGCAGAGCCCGGCGCGGCTCAGTCGGCGTGTTGCGGCTGGATCCCCGCCGACGCAGGGGCAACCAATCCTGCCCCTGCCAGCGCCTTGGGCTGGGACGCGGGGGAGGAGGGTGGGACCGCGTCCCCCTGCCACCCCACCCCGGGTGGCTGACCCCCTACATGGTGCAAGGAGGCTCTAGCCCAGGACAGGAACTGTTTGTTGGCTGGCCACCGGGGCCCCGCCCAGGCTAGAGCCAGCCCTGTCAAGTCTGTCTGTTTGCTGGCTGCCAGGGTTCCACCCAGGCCAGGGCCCGCCCTTGAAGTCTGGTTGTTTGTGGGGTGCTTGGGCCCCGCCCAGGCCTGAGCCACCCCCGATACAATGTGTTGAGGGGCTGACCACTTGAGCGACCTCAGCCCAGCAGCGCCGGCTCTACCATTTTTGCTGCCCCAAGCAAAAAAAAAAAAATGCAACAACGCTCGGACTGCCAAAGCGAGCAAAAAGAAAACCAAAAAAACCCCCCAACCACTTAGACTGCTGCCACCCGAACTGCCGAAGCAGAAA
>NW_027055292.1:0-8000 GCF_011386835.1 Chrysemys picta bellii | reverse complement strand
CTTGATTCTTCTGCAGCTGGGGGAAAGCCACATGCTTCCAGGTGGGAGGGTGGTTGAGACCAACTCCTACACTGCAGCTGGAGGCAACGCCACATCAGGAAGGGATGAGGGGTGTAATGCCTGCCAGGGAGAGAACTGTTCAGGTTGTAGCTGAACCAGAGACAAACCCGGCTGTAGGGAACAGAGTGAAATGTCCCAGAGGAGAGCCCAGAGAAGGGGCAGGGAATCTCAGAAACCACTGAGGTGGGTGAGGATTCCTGTGACTCCTAGCACAGAGAAGCAGGGTGCTTCCAAGTATGGGAGGGGCTGAGACTAGCTCCTTTCCAGCAGAAGGCAACATGCCCTCAGGGCCAGGAGAGATGTTGTCCATTGATTAAGGAAACTGTCCCAGTTGTTAGCTGGCAGAGTTCTGCAGCTGAAGGAGGGGGCCCAGAGGAGGAAACTGGGGAAGGAATAGTCGGGGTACAGGAATGTCTCCTCACTAGTCACTTGGGGCAGGATGCCCAGGACACTAGGAGGATGGCTGGGTCAGCATCTGTGTACCCAGGCACTCAGCCTGTGACCCAGGTTTTGAGAAGGAACCGTGCAACTCTCCTCCTGGAGGGGAGCAGTCACACAGCTGACTTCTGAGGGACAGAGAAAGGGGTGGCAGAGGGTACCCCAATCCAGGTCCCAATTTTTCAGGATGCTATTTCTGAGAAGTTTTTGGAAAGTAACTCTGTCTCTTTTTACATCAAGATGCAGTTCCAACCCCTGTAACAGCAGGGGAGTTGAGACCAGGAAATTGCCAGGTGGTAGTTTGTCCGAATAGAAATGACCCAACTGACAGAGAAGGGGGGTGTTTTCCCCCAGGCTGGTGAGAGACAGGGAGCAGTTCTGGGAAAGCTGCTGGGAAGAGGTGCAGCTGATCAAAGGGTGAACACTGTGACCGTGTACCCCATAAGGCTTTATGGGGGTGTGCTTATAAATGTATGTATGACATAACTGGAATATGTTTTGTGCTGCCTGTGCCATGTAACATATCTCCGTAAAGGTTATGGTCTACTATAACTATTCATCCTATTTGTACATATATATATATCATTTTCTACTTAAGGTTAAGAATATGGGCTGTATGCTTGCTTGGTTTCTAAGTAAGCTTTGGGAGGCATTTGGTCAGCTTCTTTAGGAAGGAATTCGCCAGGTTAAGTACCTGATCAGGAAACACTTGGAGAATAATGCATCTTGGAATGCTCCAATCCCCATAAGAAGTCTTCCTGGAGACATGCAAGATACCATGTGGACAATGGCTTCGGCCTGTAAAGACTGAGTCATGCAGGGACATGTGACTTGCCCAGGTGACTCCAGAACTCCATCTTGGAGCTGGACTTTGCAGAGAAGGGAGGAGGGGGTGTGTCTTCACCCATAAGAGAGAGTCTATTTAAATCCGTGGGAGACCCCTCCATTTTGTCTTCAGCTGGCTAAAGAAGGAGCCTCTCCACCCCACCCCCCCATACTTGAAGGAGACTGAAACAAAGGACAGTAACTACAGGGGGTGTGAGTGATTGCTGGACCCAGGCTAAAAGGAGATTAGCCTGTAAAAGGGAGTGCTCTGGAACTGGTGAGGAAATTATCTGTATTCAGTTTGATTAGGCATAGATTTGTGCATTTTATTTTATTGTATTTGGTGACTTACATTGTTCTGTCTGTTACCACTTTGAACCACTGAAATCCTACTGTCTGTATTTAATAAAATCACTTTTTATTTAGTAATTTACTCAGAGTATGTATTAATACCTCAGGGAGCAAACAACTGTGCATATCTCTCTATCAGTGTTATAGAGGGCGAACAATTTATGTTTGCCCTGCATAAGCTTTATGCAGGGTAAAACTGATTTATCTGGGTTTAGACCCCATTGGGAGTTGGGCATTTGAGTGCTAAAGACAAGCATGCTACTGTGAGCTGTTTTCAGGTAAACTTGCAGCTTTGGGACAAATGATTCAGACCTTGGGTCCGTCTGGAGCCAGACAGGGTGCTGGAGTCCTGAGCTGGCAGGAAAACAGAAGCAGGGGTAGTCTTTGCACATCGGGTGGCAGCTCCCGAGGGGGTTTCTATGATCCAACCTGTCACACACACCTATCCCAGAGAGCATAGATCACAGCCCTCTAGGGGGCAGGGAAGGACTGGTACAGGGAGGGGGAAACACACGGTAACCTCAAAAGGGGAGTTGGATTTCCTACCTACGTACAGTCCTGGGGTTGGGAGACGGCTCCCCAAAGGGCCAGCCAGTGTGCAGGATCCCCCTAGACCCTTATCTTGCCAGACCCTAACAAAATGCCAGAAATAGGATGAAATTAAGAGCCCACACAAAGGGAAACACTGGAGGGAAAGAGAAGGCAGCGACTGACTTCATGGGAGAGAGTCAAAGGACACCATGGGTAATGAACAAACTAACCTCAAACTACACTAATTGAACACCAGGTGTGGTATCAAAGATAATTGTAAACACCCATATTTGATTAAAAAAATTGGTATTAATGTTAAGATTTGGGGATAAGAATTTCGACACAGAAGTTAAATCTTATGATAATGCTACTTTTCAGTTAATACCTGTAAACAGGTTTAAACCTTATCACAGCAGAGAAACCATAAAAAAACCCTGGATTGTGTGTGTGAATGGGGAAACTGAGGCATGCAGCCTCATGGCCTTAATGGCTGGATGCCAAGAGAACTATAACAGTTTACTGCAAGACGGTTAGTCACTGACTAAGAGGGGAGGTGTGACGCTCTGTACCTCAGGGGAACAGCCTACACACCATGTTTGGCTTTATAAAATGATTGTGTGGTATCCAATGCAAAGTTTGTCATGTTGGGTGTCTCTGGAAGGCTGGTAATGCACTGAGCATGGCTGTTATGTTCATGTTACAGTAATGTTATAGGTTATAATTTCATGTCTATAGTTATGAGACTGAAAATATATCCTCATGGCTTAAAGCAAGCCCATGAAAAAACTCTCCATCAACCCATAACCAGGGGGTGGGGCTATTCAGGGAGAACAAGGCTTTAAAAAGCCCCCTCCAAAGGCAGTGGTCTTCCGCAGTTTGGGTGGGGGTCTGAGCGCCCTTTTTTGCTTAGGGTGGCAAAAATGGTAGAGCCAGCTCTGCAGCGCGGCAGGGGGTGCATGCTCAAAAATTGTTTACCGATAGGGGTGCATGATCGAAAAAAGTTTGGAGACCACGGTCCTAAGGGACACAGAGAGGCTAGAGAACAGGAGTGGTTAATGTGAGTTTTGCGAGGCAGTTAACCAGGTGCAGGAGCAAATCCGTGACCCTTGGGGGGAGTTTGTTGTGTGTGGTGTAGTGTGGTTGCTGCTTGACTGAATTATATAGTGAGGTCTGGTCGTTTGAGGGGACTTGTGCTGAGCCTAGTGGCCTGCCAGGCAAGTTGAGAGCTTTTTAATGAGGCTTTGGAGGCCAAGCCCTTTAGCACCCATCAACCCGTAGCAGGGTTTGGGGCTACTCAGGGAGAACAAAGCTTTAAAAAGCGCGCTGCTAAGGGATGAGAGATGCTAGGGTACAGGAGCTGCTAACGTTATTTTTTTGAGGGAGTGCTCCAGGTGAAGGAAGAGCAACTATGTGACCCGTGAGCAGTGTTCCCTCTAATGTCTCACCCATGTGTGGAACGAATTTTATGTGCACTGATATGGAGGTGATATGACATGTCATCTCAGTGCACATAACAAAATTCATGTGGTGGGGGTAGGGCCGAGGGGTTCGGAGTGGGGGAGGAGGCTCAGGGCTGGGGATGAGGAGTTTCGGAGTGCAGGGGGGGCTATGGCAGGGAGAGAGGACTCCCCCAGCTCTCTGCCTGCAGCAGTACCTGGGCAGCAGGGGGAGAAGCACCTCTCCCCATCACAGCAGCTCTGGGGCTGAGGCTGCAGGATATGCGCCCGGCCCGCGCAGGTCCAGGCCATGGCCTGGGCAGCGCTGTGGCCCGCGTTCCCTGAGTGCCTGTGCGGCCCTAAATGGGCTGCTCCGTGGCCATGCAGCTGCGCAGTTTACAGGAAACTTAGCCCGTGGGTGGTGTGTGTTTGTGGTGTGCTTACTCCTTGACTGAAGTATATACTGTGCTCCGTTTGTTTGAGGGACCGTGTGCTGAGCCTGGCGGCCTTCTATGCAAGGCTGAGAGCATGTTGAGGAGGCTTTCATCCCCAAGCCCTTTAGGACCTGCCAAGCCTTAACCAGGGGTTGGAGCTAATCATAGAGAACAAGGCTTTAAAAAGCTGGCTCTTAAGTGACCAGAGGAGCTAGCTTGGTGTGCTGGTGCCTGGAGCCGCCCCTGGGGTGGGGGGGGAGGCAATTGTCAGCGTTTATACTGCACCCTTCTTTCATATTCTAATTACTGAATGTGTCGAGCATTGTTATCTTTGCTATTTTAAGAATTAAATTGTTTTTGAATGACATAATTACATTGTTATGAATGGCAGTATAATAAAATCATTGCAATTACTTAAAAGCTGTCTTCACTAACATCCCAGTTTAAAGACGTTCTATATCGCTGTAGCTTTCTGGATGAAACTGTCAGCAATCTTCTTTACACCCAGGGCCCTTGGTATTGTTTTGATGCATGTTAAGGTCAGCTACGTTATTCCATTGTCTGTCCAATTGATGACGGGAGATAATTTTTAAGTCTTCGGAAGCTGAAGAATGAATTGAGGATGATAGAGGCACAGTGAGAAGGCTTCTTACACATTTGCAGTAGGCTGGAAACATAGTGCTTCCCGAGTACTGCAAATGACCCTGAGATCTATCCTGATGGGTAACAGCTAATTTAGGTACCATCGTTTTTTGTGTGTGTGTGTGTGTGTGTGTGTGTGTGTGTATGTATATAGTTGGGATTATATTTTGCCATGTGCATTACAGTGGAGTCGCATTTTACGCGGGGGTTAGGTTCTAAAATCTGCGCGTAAGGCGAAAATTGTGTAGAGACAAAATTATCCTTAAATCCCCCATAAAGTACAGTATACTGTACAGGGTTGTGTATACACCCCAGTACAGTAATATGTATAATGTATACAGTAATGTACAGTCTATAATAAAGAGTACATAGGCAAAATATAATTTTACAGTACTGTATTTTTAATTACAGGGCGTCAGAGCTGGATGCCGATCCAGGAAACGGAGGTGACTGAGAACTTGGGTGACGGCGAGCGAGTCGTAGACGAAGTGGTTGGCTCTGGTTCAGCTCGAGAAGTTGATTGCGTAGGCTCTGCTGCTGGCTGTTTTTCCTTGAAAAACATGGTGATCGGCAACGGTCGCTGTTGTCTCTTGAGCTGCTCAAACATTTCTTGATACGGTCTCAAATGGTCCGTAATGCTACATGTGATTTTGAGGCTTCGTTCCATAGAGGGATCGTATTCAGAAATTAAATAATTCAAGTGTTTTGCTGCTTGGAACGCTTCAGGAAATTTATGAAGATTCCAACTTGCTGGCTCTTCCAGTTAGTCGTCATCATCTTAGTCTTCTGTAGATGATTTTATCAGTTCCTCTGACTAACAAAGAGTTAATACTTCTCTATGGCTCTCAATTAATTCTTCAATTTCTTCCTCAAGAATGTCAACGAAGCCATCAGCACCCACTTGCCTGGCCACCTGAATAATGCGTTGCACTGCTTTGTCAATGGTCAGGAAACCCTTAAAATCATTCACACATTCTTTCCGGAGGGCCAGTAAGGAGCTGGTGTACATCTCGCATATGCAGGGAGGCAGCAACATCTCTCAAAGGGGGTGATCTGTCTGACGCTGCAGCGATCACTTGCGTCTTCCATCTTTCGATGTACCTGGATGCTACGGTGAGGAACTTTGTGGCAAGTGCTGTGCGTGACATCATCAGGAAGCGAATCGCCGTGGCCCCTTCCAGCCAAGATGTCGCCAGGTACCCAGGGGAGCCATATTTGCAAGAGACGACAGCATCATCCCTCTGAGAGCGAGAACTATGCTGTAGAGGACCCTGGAGGATACCATCCATGGGCAGTACATGGAAAACCTGAGATGGAAGATGTTTTTCATCAAAGCAGAGTAGTAACTTTGGGGAACCAAGTTGCTTCTATTTGGAATAGCGTCTCCGTGGGGGAGTTACGCTGGAATAGGCACTATGCTTCTAGCTTTGATGCCAGTCAGACGAGCCCCTCGACTGCACGTCCCGTGGGTCCCAACAGCCTGCTCTGCTCGGTCTGCAGAGCAGGACTTCACTTTCCTCTCTAGGGTTGGCTGTGGAGCTGTGGTGCCACCTGCTAGTTCTGATTTCAAAGCTTGGTGGAAAAAATAAATAACTGCAAGGGCGGGAGAAGCAACTCTCTCGCTGAGTGCCTGACGGGGGTAAATCGATCCCCACAAAAACAGAGTTTAAGAGCCGAGTACTGAGCAGCACTTCAGCGGTAAAGCCTGCCACAAACACTAGACAATGTACACTCCATCACAAAGCTTCTGTGAATGAGCTTAATCTTCACTCTGCAAGTACCCACCCCCATTAAGTGGCCTATCCCAAGCCACATCCTAAAAATGAGAAGTAAAGTATAATGATGTAGAATTTACAGTAGGTTTTTTTGGGGGGGACAGGATGGGGGACCTCTGGGAGCAGAAGGACACCTCAAGCCTTCACATGATCTCACAAATGGAGATCCATGCAACATATGCTGGGTGGGGAGAAGAATATAACCAAGTCTATCTAATTCACACTGTTGTTAATATATGTATTGTCACTTCATCAGATGCATGGAGTGAAAAATGCAGCACATGAAAAGGTGGGAGTTGCCTTACCGAGTTGGGGGTCAGTGCTAATGTATCAACAGAGGGAAATTACTTTTGGGAGTGCCCCAGCCACTCCCAGTCTTTATTCAGGTCTAATGTGATGGTGTCAAGTTTGCAAATTAATTCCAGTTCTGCAGTTTCTCATTGAAGTCTGTTTGTGAAGGGTTTGTTGGTTGAAGAATGGCCACTTTGAAGTCTGTTTGAGTGTCCAGGGAGATTGAAGTGCTCTCCGACTGGTTTTGAATGTTACAATTCTTGATGTCTGATTTGTGTCCATTTATTCCTTTGCATAGAGACTGTCCGGTTTGGCCAGTGTACATGGCAGAGGGGCATTGAAATCAAGTATACACAAGTTAAGAAGGAAGGTACTAGACATCTGGGGTCAGGTGGAGGTGCCCTGTTTCCTCGCAGCGCAGGAGCAGCGGGCCGGGGCATGGGAGGGCAGGGGACCAGGACCGGAACTGCTGCTGTGTGGGCTTTCTTGCAGCTGGCCTGGTGCACCTTGCACCTCTTCTGGGACTCGAAGGGCAGGCTGCAGAGGGCACAGCTGAAGGTGGTGGATTTGTTGTGGCACCTCTTCAGATGCCTGGTGACCCTTCTGAGGAGATGGAAGCGTCGGGGTGGCAAGCAGATGGGGCAGATGAGTGCGTCTGCGGCAAGGGGGTATTTCAGGTAGATGAGGTTGTCGTCAGTCCCCTGTGGAGCGGGGGTCCCAGCGGCGGCAGAGGTTTCTCTGGCTGGTCTGCTCCCCCTGGGGGGAGTGGGGTCGGGTGGTCCAGCTAGGCAGGCATCTGGTAGAGTCCTGGGGTCCCTTGGGTTGGTGTCTGAGGCTGAGCAGCCATCTTGTGGGGTGCTGGGGCCCTCCTGGCACACGGCTGACGGTGGTGGGGGCATCCCTCAGCGGTAGCTGTGCCCCAGGAGCACTGGGGATGCCTCTGGGTAGCTGGAGCTCTTGAGGAGCAGTGGGGGTGTCCCACTGAGGATCGGTGGGGGGTTGCCTCTCGGCGGCGAGGGCTGCTGGAGAGCAGGGGGTGTCTGGTGTCCGCTGGAGAACAGGGGAGACATCTCGCAGCAGCTGGGGCTGTTGGGGTGTAGGACGGAGGTCTCTTGGCAGCTGGCGTGTAGCAGGGGGAATGCTCAATAGTTGCAGCTGCTGTGGGGCGGTTGGGGGGGGTATCTCGCCAACGGGAGCAGCGGGGGGGGGGGAGACCC
>NW_027055291.1:0-8000 GCF_011386835.1 Chrysemys picta bellii | reverse complement strand
CTTAGGCCTGAATGGGGGATAGTGGGGACCTGCCTATTGTCCAAATCACCCACGACTCCTCCACAATCAGGGTCAGGAACTGGGACAGTGCCTGTGGGGGGAGGAGACCCCGGCTGGTGTATGACAAACACCCCCATCTTGGGGGTCCCAGATCATGAGGGAGAAGGGTCCCGATTAGGGCCAAGACCTTCTGCAGGGGGTCAGGATGCTGGGAAGGAGCAGGACAATCTCAGTTCCAGCACAGCTGGGGAACGTTTGTACCTTTTCTCGGGCATGGAGCTGCTCTCGGATGTTCATGAGAGCAGCCTCCTCTGTTACCAAGTCTACCCGTTGTTCTTTCTCCTCGTCGTCCTCGGAGTCCCTGGCGGACGCTGCACCAGGGAGAGAAGGGGACAAGGTAGGTTTACCATATTTCAGCAAGCAAAAAAGAGGACGGGAGGAGCCCTGCCCTAGCCCCGCCCCTGCCCCTCCCACTTCCCGCCCCCCCCAGAACCCCCAACCCTCCCCCCGTTCCTTGTCCCCTGACTGCCCCCTCCTGGGACCCCTGCCCCTAACTACCCCCCAGGACTCCACGCCCTACCTAAGCCTCCCTGCCTCTTCTCCCCTGACTGCCCCAACCCTTATCCACACCCCCACCCCCTGACAGCCCCCCCAGAACTCCCAACCCATCTAAACCCCTCTGCTCCCTGTCCCCTGACTGCTCCGATCCCTCTCCCCACTCCTGCCCCCTGACAGCCCCCCCCAGAACTCCCAGCCCCCCACCCGCCCGCTCCTTGTCCCCTGACTGCCCCCTCCTGGGACCCCTGCTCCTAACTGCCCTCCAGAACCCCACCCCCTACCTAAGCCTCCCTGTTCCTTGTCCCCTAACTGCCCCCTCCTAAGACCCCCCCCAACTGCCCCCCAGGACCCTACCCCCTACCTGTACCCTGACTGCCCAAAACTTTCTCCACTCCCCCCAAAAAGCCCCCCCCCCGTTTCTTGACTGCCCCCTCCAGAACCTCCCTGCCCTTTCTCCTGCCCCCTGGCCCCCTTACCCTGCTGCTCAGAACAGGGTGTTGGGCTCTGTGCGAGCCGGACACGTGGCTGCGCTCCCCAGCACAACAAAACCCGGTCCCTGGCCCTGCACAGTGCTGCCGGACCGGGCTGCAGGGGAGAGCTGCCCTTGTATCAGCACAAAGTGCTCTCGCTCCCGTTTTGCTACGCTGCATGGCAGAAACCGCTCCCAGTTGCAAAAGGGGAGGGCTGCACTTTGTGCTGATACACTTGCTCAGAATGCAGGGCGGATCCGGCTCCTCTACAGCTGCTCCGGAGTCCAGCCCGGGACTTTCCTGCAGCCCTCCCAGCCGCTCGCTCTGCTCTGCCGGGGAGGGGGGAAATCCCGGACATTGTGAGTGCTTTACAAATTCCCCCCGGACGCTATTTTTAGCACAAAAAGGAGGACATGTCCGGGTAAATCCGGACAAATGGTAACCCTAGGACAAGGTGACTCCTGCTGCCACGCGGGGGAAGGACAGGGGCATGGTGGGACAATGTGTCCCCTTCCCACCTCCGGGACATAGGGCAGATTGGGCCCCACACTCCCCCCTCTCAGTGATGGCATCAGCCCCCAACTCCTTCAGGAGCCCATAGCAAAGAGACCCTCCCCACTGTCCTGGACTCCCTTGGAGGTGCCTCCCCCCACCCCCGCCCAATGGAGCACCAAGGACCAAAGTGGCAGCATCTAGTGTCCGTGGGGTTCACATGGCTCAGGCCAGACACCTGGGCTGGAGACCCGCCCCCATAGCACTGCTCGAGGGCCTGGGCCCAGGGTGTTCACAGCCCCCTCCTCACCCCTCCCTGAACCCAGCCTGGCTCCTCACCTGGAACAAAGCAGACGCGTCCGTCGGCCAGGCTGCTGTCCGAGTCGCAGGCGCTGCTGCTGTCGGATGGGGAGCGGCCCGAGCTGCTGGGGCTGGCAGAGGGATCCTCCACCTCCTGCCCTTGGGAGGCTGGAAGGTCCTCACTGACCGAGCAGGGAGATGCCTCCTGTTGGAAGTTGGGGCTGGGCGCCTGGGGCCGCTGCTGCCCACACAACAACAAGCCCCAGAGCCACCCTGCCCGGTTCCGCCCCTGGGCTGGGTCCTGCCTGCCCAGCCGCAGCCTGGCCCAGCTCCATTTTGGCCTGGGAGGTGATGCTCCCACCTCGGCGCCTGTGCCGGGAGTGGGTTTCCTCCGCCAGAAGGCTGGGCGCTTCCACCTCCTGGCGCGGCCGGGATCTGCTTCCCCTCCAGTGGGGACGGAGGGGCCGCTTCGCTCCTGGGGAAGATGGTGGCTGCTTCCCTCAGGCTCTGGGGCCACCCGCAGAGCCTTCTTCCTGAACATCCTCAGGAGCCTGGCCATCCTGGAACCCAGCGGGGAGCAGGCGTGAGTCTGGGGTCAAGGCAGCCGCTCACTAACCAGCCTCTTTGGTCCCTCCCCATCCCTGCCCCAGCCAGAGCAGCTCCTGCTCCCCCCACAGGGGTACAGGGAGGGCAAGCTACCCCCACTGGCAGGAGTTCATTGCATGCTCTGCTCCCCCTCAATGCTCCCCCTCGTCATCGCTGGGGCTGCAAGAACGGGGGAGTCTCGTCCTTTTCGAGCACTGGGATCAGTCACAAAGAAACTGGTCACTTTGGACAAGCAGCTCCCTCCTGCCACCCCAGACCGGTCTGAGAGCGAGGGGGTCCTGGGGGCTGTTTGCAAATCCAATCTCCTTTGGGAGAGATTCTCTTCCCCTCTTTCTGCCTCTCCCCAGACAGACAGGGGACGCCCCCGAGGAACCCTAATGCCACTCACTTGCTCTGGTGACGGAGCGATGGATGGAGGATGTTCAGGGTCGTCCCTCGCCCTTCTCCTCACTCTCCAAGCCCAAGGCAGGCTGGAGAGGGTGGTGGTGAGCTGAGGAGTTCCCCTGCCCAGGAAGCAGGCAGGGTGATGGCACGGGGCGATCGGCTGGCTGTGAAAACAAGAGTCTGTCTTATTGTCAAGGGACGGAGAAACTCGGCCAGCAGCAGGGGGTGCAGAACACCGCCCTAGTGCAGGGGTGACAGCGTGAGCACCGCACCAGCCCACGGCCAAGTGCCCGCGCCCCCGGCCCCCGGCCCAGCACCGCGCCAGCCCCCGCCGAGCACCGCGCCGGCCCCCGGCCCAGCACCCGGCCGAGAACCGCACCGGCCCCCGGAGCAGCACCGCGACAGCCCCCGGCCGAGCACCGCGCCGGCCCCCGGCCAAGTGCCCGCGCCGGCCCCCGTCCCGGTCCCCGGCCGAGCACCGCACTGGTCCCCCGCCCAGAACCACGCCGGCCCCCGGCCAAGTGCCCCTGCCGGCCCCCGGCCAAATGCCCGTACCGGCCTCTGGCTGAGCACCGCACCGGCCCACGGCCCAGTGCCCGCGCCCCCGGCCCAGCACCGCGCCAGCCCCCGCCCAGCACCGCGCCGGCCCCCGGCCCAGCACCCGGCCGAGCACCGCACCGGCCCCCGGCCCAGCACCGCACCAGCCCCCGGAGCAGCATCGCGCCAGCCCCCGGCCGAGCACCGCGCCGGCCCCTGGCCAAGTGCCCGCGCCGGCCCCCGGCCCGACCCCTGGCCGAGCACCGCACCGGCCCCCGGACAAGTGCCCGCGCCCCCGGCCCAGCACCGCGCCGGCCCCCGCCCAGCACCTGCCGGCCCCGGCCCCCGGCCCAGCACCGCGCCAGCCCCCGCCCAGCACCGTGCCGGCCCCCGGCCCAGCACCCGGCCGAGCACCGCACCGGCCCCCGGCCCAGCACCGCACCAGCCCCCGGAGCAGCACCGCGCCAGCCCCCGGACGAGCACCGCGCCGGCCCCCGGCCAAGTGCCCGCGCCGGCCCCCGGCCCGACCCCTGGCCGAGCACCGCACCGGCCCCCGGACAAGTGCCCGCGCCCCCGGCCCAGCACCGCGCCGGCCCCCGCCCAGCACCTGCCGGCCCCGGCCCCCGGCCCAGCACCGTGCTGGCCCCAGCCCCCGGCTGAGCACCACACCGGCCCCTGGCCTGGCCCCCGGCCCAGCACCGCGCCGGTCCTCGGCGAAGTGCCCGCACCGCCGGCCCACCACCACGCCGGCCCCCGGCCCCGCGCCCACGGCACGGCCCCGGGCCCAGCACCGCGCCGGCCCCTGGCCGAGCACCGCACCGGCCCTGGCCCCAGCCCCCGGCCGAGCACCGTGCCGGCCCCCGGCCCAGCAACCAGCCGAGCACCGCACCAACCCCCAGCCGAGCACCGCACCGGCCCCCGGCCCAGCACCGCGCCAGCCCCCGGCCCAGCACCGCGCCAGCCCCCGGCATGGCCCCCGGCCCAGCACCGCGCCGGCCACCGCCCAGCACCGTGCCGGCCCCGGCCCCTGGCCCAGCACCGCGCCGGCCCTGGTCCCTGGCCCAGCACCGTGCCGGCCCCGGCCCTCGGCCCAGCACCGCGCTGGCTCCTGCCCCCGGCCCAGCACCGCGCCGGCCCCCGGCCGAGCACCGCGCCAGCCCCCAGAGCAGCACCGCGCCGGCCCCTGGCCGAGCACCGCGCCGGCCCCGGCCCCAGCCCCCGGCCCAGCACCGCGCCAGCCCCCAGAGCAGCACCGCGCCGGCCCCCGGCCGAGCACCGCACCGGCCCCCGGCCCATCACCGCGCCGTCCCCCGCCCAGCACCGCGCCGGCCCAAGCACCCGGCCCAGCACCGCGCCGGCCCCGGCCCCCGGCCCAGCACCGCGCTGGCCCCGGCCCTCGGCCTAGCACCGCGCTGGCCCCTGCCTCCGGCCCAGCACTGCGCTGGCCCCCGGCCAAGTGCCCGCACCACCGGCCCAGGACCGCGCCGGCCCCCGGCCGAGCACCGTGTCGGCCCCGAACCCCGGCTCAGCACCGCACCGGCCCCGGCCCCCGGCCCAGCACCACACCGGCCCCAGGCCCCGGCCCAGCACCGCGCCGGCCCCCGGCCGAGCACCGCATCGGCCCCGAACCCCGGCTCAGCACCGCACCGGCCCCGGCCCCCGGCCCAGCACCACACCGGCCCCAGCCCCCCGGCCCAGCACCGTGCCGGCCCCCGGCCGAGCACTGTGCTGGCCCCTGGCCCGGCCCCTGGCCCAGCACCGTGCTGGCCCCGGCCCCCGGATGAGCACCACACCGGCCCCTGGCGTGGCCCCCGGCCCAGCACCGCGCCGGTCCCCGGCGAAGTGCCCGCACCGCCGGCCCAGCATCGCGCCGGCCCCCGGTCCCGCGACCCCGGCACGGCCCACGGCCCAGCACCGCGCCGGCCCCTGGCCGAGCACCACGCCGGCCCCCGGCCCGGCCCCCGGCCCAGCACCGCGCCGGCCACCGCCCAGCACCGTGCCGGCCCCCACCTCATGGCTCCTCCGGCCATGCCTTTCCGCCCCCGCGGCCCCCCCTCCCATGGCTCCTCCGGCCGTGCTGCCCCCCCCCCTTTGCGTGCAGGAGGTCAGGGCAGGCCAAGCTTCAGAGCGGAGCGTGAGCCCCGCCCGCTGGCGCCATGGAAACCCCTGACTAAGGCGCCACTTTTGGAAAATGTGCTGAGGGGAAGTGGCTGCTTCCCCTGCACTGCTCCTAGCTACGCTACTGGTGGGGGTCACTGCCGGGGCACTATTTCAGCCCCACATTTTTGGGTGGACCTCTCACCGTGGGAGCTGCAGAGCCCTCCCCCGCGACACACAAACACACACACCCTGGTGTTGGGAGGGGAACAGGGGAAAGGACAAAAGAAGCAAGAGAAGAAGAGAAAGGAGGGAGGGTTGGAGGAAAAGATGAAACAAAACGGACAAACCCCAATGTCCCCAGTGATTCTAAGGGACAAAATCCTGGGTGCGGAATAAAATTCTGCCTCCTCAAGCTCGTGTTTTCCATGCCTAGAATTCAACTCTCACCCGATGGATCAGACTGAACAGGTTTCACACCTGGAGGAGGCTCTTACCTTCTACACAGGGACGTCTGCTTTCTAGTACAATCACGAAAAGGGAAGGAGAAAACTCGACAGAGGTTCCTCCTGCCGCTCACGTACGTGAACCCGAATGTTCTCTCAGTCCTCAAAGAGAGACCTCGAGACAGAGACGTGCTGAAGCAAAGCCCCAGGGGTCTCTGAGCTTTCCCGGGCCACTCGCCTCTGTCCTGCCTGGCTGATGTCAGCATCTCTCTGTGAGGTCACCACCTTTGACCAATAGTCTGAGGTCCTGCAAAAGGCCTTTGTGATGTCACTGCCACGCCCCTCCCTTGCGGTGCTAATGGCCTGCCCCTGGCCAGGCACCTGGGAGCTTTGAGCTACTCCCTGTGGATCACCCCACTCAAGGCGTGTTCATTTTAGGAAGCAAGCCGACTAGACAGTAAAACCTCAGACGCTGCTCCCAATGCTACACTCCGATTTTCAGAAATTAGTAGACTTGATGGCCAGAAGAGACCATTAGAGCATCTAATCTGACCCCCAGCATGTCACAGGCCTCCTGTATGACACAATAGCTACTTTGGGGGCAAACACATTCCAGAAAGGCATCTAGTCTTCATTCAATGACAGCAAGAGAGGGCGAATCCACCACTTTCCTTGGTAGCTTGTTCCTGTGGTGAATCATTCTCGCTGTTGAATATTTGTGCTTTATTTGTAATATGAATTTGTCTCTTTTCACCTTCCAGCCACTGGGTCTTGTTCTGCCTTTCTCTGCTCAATTAAAGAGCCCTTTAATACCCAATCTTTTCTCTCCATTAAAAGAAGAACAGGAGTACTTGTGGCACCTTAGAGACTAACAAATTTATTAGAGCATAAGCTTTCGTGGACTACAGCCCACTTCTTCTATATGCATCCGAAGAAGTGGGCTGTAGTCCACGAAAGCTTATGCTCTAATAAATTTGTTAGTCTCTAAGGTGCAACAAGTACTTGTCACGGAGTATTGGGGAACTCAGGGCCCTGCACCCCCGGCATCCTGCGATTCACCATGACTCTCAGCCAGCCAGTAAAGCAGAAGGTTTATTTGGATGACAGGAATACAGTCCAAGACAGGTCTTGCAGGCCCAGACAACAGGACCCCCTCAGTTAAGTCCAGCTTGGGGTCCCAGGGCATCCCAGCCCACCCCCCTTTGGGGGGGGGTCAGAGCCATCTCTGCCTCCCAGCCATCTCTCCAGCTCGCTTCCAGCACTCTGCCTTCAGCGACCCCTCCCACAGCCTTTGTTCAGTTTCCCAGGCCAAGGAGTCACCTGGCCTCCAACCCCTTCCTGGGCTCCCATGCTACACGCCCAGGTATTCGCCCTCGGGCAGACTCAGACTCCCATCCCCCAATGCAGACTATCCAGCCACACTCCCCTGTCAGCACTCACACACCACAGTAAGAACAGGCCCAGTTCGTCACAGTACTCCTGTTCTTCTTTTTGCGGATACAGACTAACACGGCTGTTACTCTGAAATCTCTCCATTAAGGCACTTCAACACTTCAATGAAGTCACCTTTCAATCTTCTTTTGATAAGCTAAACAGGTTGAGCTCTTTCAATCGCTCACTAGAAGGCATTTTTCTCCAGCCCTCAGAACATTTGGTGGCTCTTTGCTGCCCCAGCTCCAATTTCACAACATCTTTTTCAAAGGAGGACACCAAAACTGGATGCAGTATTCCAATATCGGTCTCACTGATGCCGTGTCACCTCCTGTGACGCTACTGACATAATCTGTAACTGTATAGATCACCGTTGTGACCACTGTTATATATTTGCAGCCAATATTGTATAAAGGTTGTCATGGAAGGGGTCTATGGAGAGGTTCTGATTGGCTGATTATAATTATGCTATTTGTATATGTGTATCAGTTTTGTAGTTGACGTTCTGAATATTGGCTCTATACTGTCTGTATTTCAAGCTTGTGCTATGCTTCCGGGGAACACCCCAGACAAGTTGGTGTTAGTTCTGCCTAGCCTGCTTGATGGCCCACTAAGGCCCATGAGCTATACAATTGACCCATTGAGAGAAGGTGGATACACCTTGTGACTCAGCAAGGCA
>NW_027055290.1:0-8000 GCF_011386835.1 Chrysemys picta bellii | reverse complement strand
ATACCTTTGTGCATGGCAGGCTAATACCAGGTAGATTTTACACACCAGGTTGCTGCAAACTAAGTGTTCATATAGGCAGGGCCGGCTCCAGGCACCAGCCGACCAAGCACATGCTTGGGGTGGCACCTTGTAAGGTGTAGCCAATCTTGGGGTGGCGGGGCAGCACTCGGGTGTTTTTTTGTTTGTTTTGTTTCGGCGGGGTGGTGCTCGGGGGGGGTCGTTTTTGGTTCGGCGGGGTGGTGCTGGGGGGGGGGGGTGTTTTTGTTTTTGGTTTGGCGGGGCAGCGCTGGAGGGGGGGTTGTTATGGTGGGGCGTTTTTGTTGTTGTTGCTGCTTGGGGCAGCAAAAATGTTAGAGCCGGCCCTGCATATAGGCAAACTCTGAGTGAGTGTGAGGGCTTATTAGTTGTGTCTCAGCATCTGTGGTTGTATATATAGCCCTGGCAACTTCAGGTGGTTGTCATCTTATGCTAATGTTGTTGCTTTGCTCCTGAAAAAAAAAATTAGATAAAATCTTTGAAAAAGGTTGATAAGCCCTTTAATTCTGGCATCAATTGAGCCACTAATTGGTCCTTGTACAATTTTGCAAAGGCAAAGTGACAGCCTAGATGACCTAGCAGACCTTCTCTGGCTTCAGGTTGGGTGGTTTTAATCAAGACCAACAATTGTAAGTGGTTATGCAATTTCTCTTCTGCTAAAGACTGAAACGAGCATTGGAAGCAGGCTCACAATCCCCCTAACCCTCAAGTGCAATCTTCTAATCACGCATACCAACCATTTTGGGGGAAATAAATAAAGATTATGTTGGGACACTGGCCCAGTTTACCCTCGGCAACTCTCTTGAGAGCAAAGGAAAGAAAATTCACCTGCTGATTTTCCTTCCTATCCAGGATTCAAATCTCTAGTTGAAGCATAAACACCTCCTATGAATGTCAATGGGAGTCACACGCATAGAGGATAATAGATACAGAAGGGAGAAAGTCTCAGTCAAAAGGCAGGAAATGAAAATCTCCAGTTGATTCTACAAATCCAGCCGTCCTTTTTATTATTGTTTCTATGAGCACCACTGTGCCAGGCAGTCTTGCCAACTGCAATTCAGAGACAGATGCAGCTTGCAGAGGCTGGAGGTTGGCATTTATCTTATGCCTTCAATTTACTTTTTGAATTTAGTGCTTATAAAAAGCAGTGGAGGGCGAGTCCTGGAGAGGCCTATTTATATCCAAAGAACTGGTACAACATGAGCAGTGGCTAAGTCATCTTTCCCACTCTGCCCCACCGCTGCTCGTCAGCCCCAGCCTGTCATCAGACAACCTTTTCAGTCACAACCAATGTGGATTGCATTAGAAACGGTGGCCAAGAGGTGAAAACAACTAAGGCTGGTACAATGGAGGTACCTGTAATTAGGCACCCAAATCTATAGGGCCAGAATCATTCCAATCTTTAAGCAGAAGTCCCCATGGTAATCAATGAGTTTTGCTTTAAAACTGATGGCCTGGGTCTGGCCTATGTTTAGGCATCTGAGAAGTGGCTGGGATTTCAGAGGCACTGATAACTTGCAGCTCTTTGAAGGCAAATTTGAAAATTCCAAAATCCTTTTCCCATTGATTCAGAAATCAGGGCCACCAAATCAGGGTATTTTTTGCATGTAATTTAATTTATATTTTGGCAAAACCTACACAAACCCTGTTTATCTTCAACAGAGGCAGTCAAACCTGCACACACAAACTCTTCTGCAGAAATCTTCCCCAAGGCACCTCTGCCCACTATCATGAACTGTCCCCGATCAGCTCCCTGCTTCCAACCCCAGTCTTAGTGATATCATCTCCACTTCCTGTCTGCTCCCTGTCTTCTAAACACAATGGAGCAGTCCACTTGGGTTGTGCTCCTGCCTCTGGCTCACTGCGTGATGCTGGGCAAGTCACTTCCCCAGTCTGTGAAATGGGGATAATGCTCAGTCGTAGACTTTAGAGATAGAATAGGCACATTGGGTCACACCCCACCAATCTGCCAAGGGCCAATACAGGATTATTCCCTAAGATATATTCTCCAGTGATTTGTTCAGTCAGGTTTTAAATATTCCAAATGACAGAGATCCCACCACTTCCCTTGAAAAGTCTCTGGTACAGATCACAGCCAGGAAGTTTTTCTGGTACTCTGCCTACATCTCTCCCCACTTCCCATCCTCCAGCCCACATACCCTTTGTTAAAAGAACCTTATTAAGGCTGCAAAGTTAAGCACTTGAAAGTTAGGAAATGCCAGATGCCATCACCACTGCTCCACTGGGCCTTGTCACAGAGTCAGCTCTGTTCTGTCCCGCCCTGCCATTGCCAATGGTCCAGCCATCCTGTAGATCCCACCATGCAGGGCACAGGATCTCCAGATGGAGAAGCCAGAGCAAGACAGACTCCGTACACCCTAGGTGAGCACTCCTCATTTCCAACCACAGCTCTTTCTCATTCTGTTTTCCTGTGCCCAAGCTTCATTATGCAAAGTTCTTTCTAGTAAAGTTATGGTGACCCCTCACCCAGAGTATTTCCCGCTCAGTTCCAATGCCCTTCCATTAGACAGTAAGGATAATTATTTATCATCTCCTTAAATTATCTATTTAGGATAAATACCATCTAAAACAACAAATCTCAGTAGGTGGAATTAGGGCTAAATAAGATGTAAATAATGCCAGGAGGGTCTAGCTTTTCCCCTTCTCCCCAATAGAGGGAGCACAGAGCTCCATCCCTCTGATTCTTCCGACCACCGAACTTACAAAGCTCTTGAGGGGTGGGGAGGGATGCAGAAAGGTGTAAATTTAAGAAGGACTATTTTGACTTGCATCTTCCTGCTTTGTGGAAGTCAAGTGACATCTGTTTAGATTCCCTTACATGAGTAAGTTAGTGTAAGAGTTATTTACACAACTTCATATCATCTCTGAATTGATGCCAAGGACTTAAGGGGATGTCCAACCTACCGCCATGCACACATATATTGCTTTTTCAGTTGCAGGGCCAAATCTTCAACTGATATAGATCATCACAGCTCTGCTGATGTCCATGGAGGTCCACCATAGTTTATAGCAACTGAGGGGAATCTATTTTACTGGCCAGGTGAATCTGTAGGGGTGGCATTTGAAAAAGAAAATTCCATTAACTGGAAAGTGAGTGAATTTTAAATAAAAAATAATTGAAGACATTTAAATGTGGAACACTGAGTTGCCCTTTAGACAGTGTTCTGACTGTAACTGCACTTTAAACAGCAATTTTAGTCTGAAAAAATGTCAATTAAAAACACATTTTCATCTTTGGCACAGATTATCTTCTCCCTGTGTGTCTTTGAGTCATATCTGCTTACTTTACTGACAAATACACGTCTACTCCTGTTAACAGCACCGAAGAGCCAATGTAACTCTTGTGACAGACCCAGACCAGTGGGGTACAGGAGTCTGGTCCTATTGGGATCCAGGAAGTGGGCGAGCAAAGCCCGCTCATTGCTAAAGGATCCCCCTCAGCCTAACAGGGGTGGGGTGGGGGGGCCACAGGACCTGGAGACCAAAAAATTACGGGGGACAACTAATAAAAGAACAGGGGCAGGAGTGAGGTCAAAGGGTCAAACAAAGCGAACCAGATGGGGACACCAAGCAGAGAACCTTGGACAGCACCCACTGCTCCTCGAAGGCATCAAGGGAGCCAGCGGACGCCGCCCAGAGGAACTCTGCCCGGATACATGAACGAACGGAGGACCTAAAATAGGCCCCACAGTCACAGGAGATTCCATCGGCCAACCTCCTCACTCTGGTTGTATAGATGGCCAGTTTCGCTAGGACCAGGAGGAGGTTGACCAGGAGGTCCCGTGACTTTGTGGGGCGATGGATAGGGAGTGCATAAATAAAAAGGTGAGGAGAAAAGTGCAACCAAAATCTTAACAAAATATCCGTGAGGAGCTGGAATAGGGGCTGCAGCCTGGCGCACTCCAGGTAAACATGCGCCAGGGTCTCCCTCACGCCGCAAAAGGGGCAGGTGTCTGGGATAGGGGTAAACCACTCCAAGTACACGCCCGTGCTCATGGCTCCATGAAGGAGCCGCCAACTGATGTCCCCGATGGGCTTCGGGGTGGCAGAAGGTCCCACCACTTCGTATCGGGGTGGGACGCACAGGAGTTTGGTAGAGGGCAAATATACTGGTCACTGGATGAGTAGTTTTCTGTTCCCTGAGTGACCAGAGCAGGGGCTGCACTAGAGTAATCAGGAACCTGCTAGAACCAGTTAAGGCAGGCAGGCTAATCAGGGCACCTGGGTTTGAAAAGGAGCTCATTTCAGTTTGTGGTGTAAGTGTGAGGAGCTAGGAGCAAGAGGTGCAAGGAGCTGAGAGTGAGAGGGTGTGCTGCTGGAGGACTGAGGAGCACAAGCGTTATCAGACACCAGGAGGAAGGTCCTGTGGTGAGAATAAGGAAGGTGTTTGGAGGAGGCCATGGGGAAGTAGCCCAGGGAGTTGTAGATGTCATGCAACTGTTACAGGAGGCACTATAGACAGCTGCAGTCCACAGGGCCCTGGGTTGGAACCCGGAGTAGAGGGCAGGCCCGGGTTCCCCCCAAACCTCCCAATTGACCTGGACTGTGGTTTTTCCAGAGGGGAAGGTCTCTGGGCTGTTCCCCAACCCACATGGTGAATCTCTGAGGCAAGAAAATCTGCCAATAAGCGCAGGACCCACCAAGATAGAGGAGGAACTTTGTCACACTTTGCATAAGCAAGATAGACATATCAACACAATTGTTAACTTCCAATGGCAGAATTTATATTAGCAGTGATGTTGTAAGAGGTAAACAAACTACAAATGAATTCTTCCCCTCCCCAGGTTGATTTTGTAGTGCTGGCATGGAACATCTTCTGACTGGGAAACTGAGAAAGTTAGCTCTGGAAATTACTTGGGGGAAAAGTAACTGCATACCATTTTACAAATTCACTTTTCTGACAATTGCATTTTGTACAGCATGGGCAGGTGGAGGAGACATTTTGTTAAGCAAGTTGTTTTCAACACTGAATAATCAAAAAATTAAATAAAAAAGGCAATGAAGGCTCCTTAAGGTCCTTGAGTCAGATACTGTAGGATCGTTACAGGCCTGAAAATTCCTTCACGTGCCACTTTTACTGCCTCACTCTCAGATGTCATCAGTTTCCACTGGTAAAAAATGCTTCTAATTTAGCTGCAAATTATTTATAGAACTGTGGTACGGAATTCTATTTTCTGTGTACTGTCCATCTTTATATGGACTAACTAGAAGTCTGTCTCCCTGTTTAAGGAGCAGAGCTCTTAAGATATTTAAGATGGAGAATCTGAGCGCAGAAGCCCAATCCTGCAACCCTGAGTAACTAGACATTCCTTGAGTTCATAGAAGTACTGGAGACTAATGATGTGTTAAGTTTCTCAAACACTTTAGTGTTTTCATGATGAAAGTCTAAAAAGATAAAATTCCAGTGAGTCTCTTTGTTCTGTTTGTCATTTGCTGTAATTTAAGAGAAGTCATCCAGACTGAAGATACGCATTTTTGCCATGTGTGTTGGGAAACAATCACAACAAAAACTCCAGTACATCTTAGGTTCCATCAGGGGCATGAAGATTTTCCCTTATGGCTGCACTATTATGTGAAACAAACAATTAATTAGTTTAGAACACTGACCTCTAGTCTTGTAGGATGGCTCTGGGACCACCACTTGTGTTAGTTCAAATCATGGCCCAGGAAGGAAATAAACAGCTCAGAATTTGTCCTAAGCAGGATGCCTTCTGGAAACCTGGATTGCTTTTATTACTTTTCATTGGTCTCCAACTAATGGCTGAATGTTGTTTGAATATGAAAAAAAAACCATTACTAAAAATAGAGTATCTGTGGGTTTGTTTCAAAAAGTGATAAAGCGCAGTCATTCAAACGAACCTCTCTTCCTCCCGGACCTCATTGTGTGTCCACATGTGCCTCTAGAGGCACCTTAATGCTTCATAGTGTCATTCTGATTGGTGTTTTCTAAATTATACTGAGGAAAGGAACCTTCTTTTTGCAGCAAAGGTTAATGAGCTCAAGCTCACCCCTTTCCCTCGGGTGGGGTTCTTATTAATGGTCATTGAAAGGTGAACCTCAAGAGACATGATTGTTGCTCCTTCCCACCAAAGCTGCATCCAATCGATATTCTATTTGCTAATTTAAATCTGGAGAGCTTTCTTCTGAAAGACTCTCATTAATGGGGAGGACAACTTCTCTCAACTACCTAATCCTGCCTGTTCTGACAAAACACACCAGGAAACAAAGGGAGGACGTTTAAAGTACTCCAGCCAATTTGTTAATCGACTAGAGTTCCATTTCAACTGAAGCTCTGACAGTATTGTAACCTTGACACAAGATGCGTGACAGAGAGTCCATTTCACTCAGAAGGTCCCACTTCCGCTCCCCCACCATTGGTGGTCACAGGCGGAGGGAGCTGGAATGCTTTATGCCTGCTGACACACTGCAATGGCAACAGTTTCAGATGCAGACTGTTGGGGGACTTTTCCTCTTCCTCCCGACAGCTGGGGGTAAATAGTACCAAACAGGAAACCTTAATAACGTCAAGAGACACGTGCTCTCTGCAGTGCAGCTCACAGTCTGGAATCATTGGATTGGTGGAGTGGGCGTCAGATAGAAAGGAAGCAAACATCCAAACTTAATGGAGTTGGTGGTGGGAGGGGAAATAACATGAAAAAGGAAGGGGAGTGAATATTAGGACATTTGGGTATGGGGGACAGGGGAGCAGACATGAGCAAAGGACCTGTTGCTATGGTACACTACCAGCAGAACTGGTAGCACCACCATTATTAAAATGACCCAACGCTTCCCACGATAAGACCCTATTTCCAGTTGCTTATAACTTTACCAAACTTCAACCATTGGGACTGACATTTTCTGTCAGGTGCTTGCCTTGGGCTGAAATGGTTTGGAAAATTTCAGCCACAACGATTCAGTCGTATCCGAGAATGAGGCTCGGGGAAAGTGTTTGGCTCATGTTAAAGATTCCCACTGACCTTTCCTTTTCACCAAAGCATGGGGGCGCAGGAGCTTCTCAGAGACTTCACTTCTAGCTGCAGGGTGGAGTTTGTATCAGAGATCTGCATTTTGTCATCCCTGTTAGAATCCACCCCAATTTGACAGTTACAGCTTTTTTTTGGGGGGGGGGGGGAAATCACAGTTCATACGTGGTCACAGGCTTGCTAGAGTTTCAACTCAATTCTCCCAAGATTCCTTCCATGTGGAGCCTCCTGCCCAGGGCTGCAAGGGATCAAATAGAAGGTTCCCTGCAGTTGCAGCTCAATTTTATGTTATGCCAGGAGCAAGCAGTGGAATGGAGAACAGGAAGACGGTCTCCGCTGTGCTCTCAATGCTCTCTTGCTGATGCCCAGGCAGTGATAAGGAGGAGGAAGCAGCTATCAGATTCAAATGCACAGGAGATTAGAGCTGGACATAGAGGGAGAGCAGATTGAATAGAGAGGGACAAGGACCTGGGAGGGTCGGGGTGGGGAAAGAGATAGATTGGAGCCTGATAGAGGGAAATGAAAACTGGGACTGCTAGTTTGTCAGATGGGGAGCTGGGGAAAACTGGGACAGGGTAGGCAAGGACACTGGGACAGAGATGAGGAACCTGAGGAGTGGAGACAGACTGCTTAAGTGAGGAGAATGGGACTGGAGCCAGACGAGGGGAAGAACAGGACTGCAAGAGGGAAAGGTCGAAGCGTCCAGGGAAGAAGGGGGTAAAAGTTGGGGGGAAATGGTCACAAGAGTCTGTACCCCCTACAGCACACTCCTTTCCAGTGGCTGGAATGGAACCCAAGATTCCCAAGTCTCCCCATTCTTCTGTTGTCAACAAATATCTGTGAAATTCACTGGCAAGGTGTCCCAACCCCACTTTAGTGCTGGTCCACACAGAGGATGACAACCTACTACTTCAATCAGTTACTTCATTAGCTCAGGTGGCAGAGCTCTGTGTGGTAGAT
>NW_027055289.1:0-8000 GCF_011386835.1 Chrysemys picta bellii | reverse complement strand
CTCCCCCACCATCTGTTATCTCATCTTACACTTCAACTGTAAGTTCTTTGGGGGCAGAGACCTGCCTGTCTGCACTGTATTTGTGACTGGGGTTCCCAGGCTCTAATATAATACAAATCTAGCCCAGGGCACTGGGTTCATTGTTATTGCAGAGACATGCAGGCATGGTGTGCAGTCCCTCATGAGGAAGTGAAATTCTTGTAAATATCGGCTTGTTAACCAGGCAAATCCTGCCTATTAGCAGGATTGGCTCTGGTAGCAAATGAGGACAAAGGACAGCATGATGTGCATGTTCGCAGTCATACATAGTAGATCCCTGATTTTCCTGCTTTGCACTGCACAACAGGAGAGCTGGGATTCTACACTACTGTACTGTGACCATTGTTTTTAGAGAATCATAGAGCTTTTCAGTAGCAGAAAATTTCCAGGAATTATTAAGGCCCACGTCCTGAAAGATTTACACATGTGCACAATTTTAGTCAGAGGAGTAATCCAATGAGATTACACACATGAGTAATGGTACACACGTGCAGAAATCTTTCCAGGACTGAGGCATAAAAATGTAGTTCCTAGTGATTTACAAGTAACCCCTAAGATTATTAGAATTGAGATTAGCGTGCGGGGGGGATCTCTATTATTTCAGTATGTGGACTGCCTTTAGCCACACTCCATGTATAATCAGGTCACACTCTACCTGCTATTTTCCATGGATCTTTCACACAGCAGCACATGAAAGGAGAAGCAGTTTAATAAAGGCTACGCTACGGCCTTGTCTCTGCTAGAAAAGGATCTGCCAGTGTAACTATACCAGCAAACCATCTTAGTGGAGGTGCCGTTTATACCAGGAAGAGTGCATTTGCTGGTATAACTTATATCAGTTCCCTAAATGAAATAAACGATATCAGCAAAAGCATGGTTTTGCTTGTATAACTGCATCTACACTTGTGCTTTTGCCAACACCATCAGGTCAGTTATGGGGTGTGATTTTTTCCACGCTTGATAACATAGCTACACTGGCAAAAATTTTAAGGGTAGACCAGGTCTACGCTAGGAGCTATACTGTCAAAAACCTCTAGTGTGGACATATTTATATTGGTATAGAAGTGCTTATTGGATTTCCCTGACCAGGATGAACGATACCAGTATAAACACCGTTATAACTGTGTCTATACTACCGCTTTACTGGCATATCTACGTTAGTAAAAATCACACCCCAAACCAACACAACAATGCCAGTAAGACTCATTAGAGCAGACCAGGCGAAGCAGAAAAGCATGGCCTTGATCCTGCACTGAAAACCCCATGGGTGGATCCCTACATCCGTGCTGAGCCCCACTGGAGTCTGTGCGGTTCATTGCAGCATCAGGGCTTGTGATCATAAAACCACAAACACTGGTGGGGCACTTGAGCGGGTGCAAAACCTGAAACTACTCTTAACTCACTCAAGGACGCTCAGCCCCATCTCCTGCCAACTTCCCAGGAGCTCCCCAAGTCTCCACTTGTCCCCTAATCCTCTACCTCTCTGCTGCCCCCCATGACCTCCTGCCTTCTCCTCAGGGACCCCCTGAACCCCTGCATCCCCCGACTGCTACCCCCATTTCCCCTGCACCCCTGCAGGGGTGGAGGGCGGCGGCAGGGCGCGTGGGGCGGGCAGGCCCAGGCGCGCAGCGAGAGGCCGAGGCGCCGCGGGTCCAGCACCGGGTAAGCCAGCAGCTGGCCTGGGCCGTGGAAGGTTTCACGAAGGGGAAGTCGTGCCTGACTAACCTAATTGCCTTCTATGATGAGATAACTGGCTCTGTGGATGAGGGGGAAGCAGTGGATGTGTTATTCCTTGACTTTAGCAAAGCTTTTGATACGGTCTCCCACAGTATTCTTGCTGCCAAGTTAAAGAAGTATGGGCTGGATGAATGGACTGTAAGGTGGATAGAAAGCTGGCTAGATTGTCGGGCTCAACGGGTAGTGATCAATGGCTCCATGTCTAGTTGGCAGCCGGTTTCAAGCGGAGTGCCCCAAGGGTCGGTCCTGGGGCCGGTTTTGTTTAATATCTTTATTAATGATCTGGAGGATGGTGTGGACTGCACTCTCAGCAAGTTTGCAGATGACACTAAACTAGGAGGCGTGGTAGATACACTAGAGGGTAGGGATCGGATACAGAGGGACCTAGACAAATTAGAAGATTGGGACGAAAAAAACCTGATGAGGTTCAACAAGGACAAGTGCAGAGTCCTGCACTTAGGACGGAAGAATCCCATGCACTGCTACAGATAAGGGACCGAATGGCTAGGTAGCAGTTCTGCAGAAAAGGACCTAGGGGTCACAGTGGACGAGAAGCTGGATATGAGTCAACAGTGTGCTCTTGTTGCCAAGAAGGCTAACGGCATTTTGGGCTGTATAAGTAGGGGCATTGCCAGCAGATCGAGGGACGTGATCGTTCCCCTTTATTCGACATTGGTGAGGCCTCATCTGGAATACTGTGTCCAGTTTTGGGCCCCACACTACAAGAAGGACGTGGAAAAATTGGAAAGAGTCCAGCGGAGGGCAACAAAAATGATTAGGGGTCTGGAGCACATGACTTATGAGGAGAGGCTGAGTGAACTGGGATTGTTTAGTCTCCAGAAGAGAAGAATGAGGGGGGATTTGATAGCAGCCTTCAACTACCTGAAGGGGGGTTCCAAAGAGGATGGAGCTCGGCTGTTCTCGGTGGCAGACAACAGAACAAGGAGTAATGGTCTCAAGTTGCAGTGGGGGAGGTCCAGGTTGGATATCAGGAAAAACTATTTCACTAGGAGGGTGGTGAAACACTGGAATGCGTTACCTAGGGAGGTGGTGGAGTCTCCTTCCTTGGAGGTTTTTAAGGCCCGGCTTGACAAAGCCCTGGCTGGGATGATTTAGCTGGGAATTGGTCCTGCTTTGAGCAGGGGGTTGGACTAGATGACCTCTTGAGGTCCCTTCCAACTCTCATATTCTATGAAGGTGAGCAGCGCCCGCAGCCGCCGCTCCTCGCCCGCCGGGTCGGGGCCGCCCCGCAGCCCGCGCGTGTACACGGGCCCCGCCGGCTCGGAGAGCAGCAGCCAGCCCGCCGCGCCCGGCCCCACGCAGCGCTCCTGCGCCGCCAGCGACTCCGCGTAGGGCAGCCGGCTGGGCCCGCATCGCCCCGCCGCTGCCGGCCAGAATGCCTGCCTGGCTGCCTGGGGGAGCGCGGGGCGGGGGGCGACTCGAGGCGGGGCTGGGAGTGGGGTAGGGCTCAGAGGCGGGGGAAGGCGGGGTGGGGTAGGGGTCAGAGGTGGGGTAGTGGAAGGCAGGGTGGGGTAGGGGTCAGAGGTGGGGGAAGGTAGGATGGGGTAGGGGTCAAAGGTAGGGTAGGGGAAGGTAGGGTGGGGTAGGGGTCAGAGATGGCCCTGGGGTGGAGGCAGGGGGAAGGCAGGGTGAGGTAGGGATCAGAGGTGGGGTAGGGGAAGCAGTGTGGGGTAGGGCTCAGAGGCGGGGGAAGGTAGGGTGGGATAGGGGTCAGAGGTAGGGTAGGGGAAGGTAGGGTGGGGTAGGGGTCAGATATGGCCCTGGGGTGGAGGCGGGAGGAAGGCAGGGTGAGGTAGGGGTCAGAGGTGGGGTAGGAGAGGCAGTGTGGGGTAGGGCTCAGAGGCGGGGGAAGGCAGGGTGGGGTAGGGGTCAGAGGTGGGGTAGTGGAAGGCAGGGTTGGGTAGGGGTTAGAGGCGAGGGAAGGTAGGGTGGGGTAGGGGTCAGAGATGGCACTGGGGTGGAGGCGGGGAAAGGCAGGGTGAGGTAGGGGTCAGAGATGGGGTAGGGGAGGCAGGGTGGGGTAGGGCTCAGAGGCGGGGGAAGGTAGGATGGGGTAGGGGTCAGAGATGGCCCTGGGGTGGAGGCGGGGGGAAGGCAGGGTGAGGTAGGGATCAGAGGTGGGGTAGGGGAAGCAGTGTGGGGTAGGGCTCAGAGGCGGGGGCAGGTAGGGTGGGATAGGGGTCAGAGGTAGGGTAGGGGAAGGTAGGGTGGGGTAGGGATCAGATATGGCCCTGGGGTGGAGGCGGGGGGAAGGCAGGGTGAGGTAGGGGTCAGAGGTGGGGTAGGGGAGGCAGTGTGGGGTAGGGCTCAGAGACGGAGTAAGGTAGGGTGGGATAGGGGTCAGAGATGGCACTGGGGTGGAGGCGGGGGGAAGGCAGGGTGAGGTAGGGCTCAGAGGTGGGGTAGTGGAAGGCAGGGTGGGGTAGCGGTCAGAGGCGGGGAAAGACAGGGTGAGGTAGGGGTCAGAGGTGGGGTAGGGGAGGCAGTGTGGGGTAGGGCTCAGAGGCAGGGGAAGGCAGGGTGAGGTAGGGGTCAGAGGTAGGGTAGGGTGGGGTAGGGGTCAGAGATGGCCCTGGGGTGGAGGCGGGGGGAAGGCAGGGTGAGATAGGGCTCAGAGGTGGGGTAGTGGAAGGCAGGGTGGGGTAGGGCTCAGAGGCGGGGGAAGGCAGGGTGAGGTAGGGGTCAGAGGTAGGGTAGGGGAAGGTAGGGTGGGGTAGAGGTCAGAGATGGCACTGGGGTGGAGGTGGGGGGAAGGCAGGGTGAGGTAGGGGTCAGAGGTGGGGTAAGGGAGGCAGGCTGGGGTAGGGCTCAGAGGCGGGGGAAGGTAGGGTGAGGTAGGGGTCAGAGATGGGGTAGGGGAAGGTAGGGTGGGGTAGGGGTCAGAGATGGCACTGGGGTGGAGGCGGGGGAAGGCAGGGTGGGATGGGGTCAGAGGTGGGGTAGTGGAAGGCAGGGTGGGGTAGGGTCAGGTGGATCTGGGGGTGGGGTCAGAAGCAGGGGAAGGTAGGGTGGGGTAGTGTTCAGAGATGGCGCTGAGGTGGAGTCAGGGGTGGGGTAGGGGGTAGGGGGTGGAGCTGAGGTTAGGCTGGGATGGGCTGTGGGTTGGGTCAGGTGGGTGAGGGGTTGGGGTGGGGTGTGGGATGCGGTAGGGGACAGAGGAAGGGTAGGGTGAGAGTAGAGGTTAGGTGAAGCTGGGGATAGGGTGGGATGGGGAATCAACGTTGGGGTTGTGTGATGAAGTGGGGGAATTGTCTTGTTTTTTTCTTCTTTTTCCAATGGTTTGCATGCAGAGGGGGCGGGACTCAGTTTCCCTGGGTGTTACTGGTTTAACGAGGTGATGGGAGAGGGAGTTTGTTGTTACAGAGGACCAGCTAGGGAACTTGGGACACCAGCCAATGGCCTGGAGAATGGATACCCCAGCGACTGGCGACCTGGTGACCCAGAGGCCCAGCTCAGGAGTCGCAGCCAGTTCTGGCCAGTGGGAGGACAATGAGCTGTAAAGAGAGGACCCCCGGTGACCTAACAAGCCGGTTCCAGCCAGAGGGGGCCAGAGGACGGAAGAGAGGAGAGGAGGCCCAGGCGACCCTGTTTACCTGGAGAGAAGACAATGGACAGAGGCAGGGCTTGAGGGTGGTGATATCAGATGCCCATCTGGGAAGCAGGAGGGTTCTGGGCTGGAGAGGGAGAGCAGGCAGAGCCCACCTGGATGCAGGGGAGACTTGGATGTGCTGTGCTGAGGGAAGCCAGGCTCGAGGGCCCTAAGAGTTTCCTGTGCTATGTTCAGACGCTCAATAAACCTTCTTGTTTTACACTGGCTGAGTGTCACTCCAGTCTAGAGAACAGGGTTACATTATTCCCTTTGGGGAGTGGAGGCCCTGGGGGTCCAGAGCGAGTGGACTCCCTGAGGGGGCCACGGCGAGAAACAGGTGTGCTAAGGCTCCGAGAGGTGCGGCTCCAGGAGGTGGAGGGGCTTAACCCCCAAGAGAGAGTGGACCCCCGACAAGGGCTGGCACACTGAAGGGGGTTCCTCCCAGGGACCGCACAGGGCCAAGAGTGGGCATGATCTGTGAGTCTGTGACAGGTTGATTTCACATAGAATAGGGATCTGATGCATAAGGAGGGCAGGGGTGGGAGTCTGGGGTGGAGCAGGAGGTGGGGGGAGCAGGAGGTGGGGTGAAGTTAGGTAAAATGTAGTGGGTTATTCTGTGCTCTTAGCCCCATGCCTATATGCCAAGTGTGTGACCCATCAACAGATGAAGCTTTGCTTTCCCCACCATTGCATCACCTCTCTTATTATTTAATTTAAGTGGAATTGATGCTTTCCAGTGGTTTACATGTAATGTCCTTTCAACTGACTCTGGTGAGTTAGAGTCATAGAGATTAAGGCCAGAAGGGACCATCAGATCATCTAGTGTGACCCCCCTGTATATCACAGGCCACCAACACCACCCAGCACGCGTATACTAACCCAACAACCCAAATTTGACCGAAGTATTCCAGCCCACTGGAGACTAGACTGTTATGTGCCACAGGGAGACAATACAAGGGACCAAGATGCATCAGTGCCTGAGGTCCCTGCAATGGCAGGGACATGATTAAGTGAGATAGACCCAGATATAACTTTGGCAAGTGATTCTCATTCCACGCTGCAGAGGAAGGTGAAAACCCCCCAAGGTCACTGCCAGACTGACCTGTGGAAAAATTCCTTCCCTATCCCACGTATGGCAATCAGTCCCTGAGCATGTGAGCAAGAATAGCACCTGAGAGAGCGTGCTTGGTGCCGCCCACCTCAGAGCCCTGGCCCTCCTTATCCAGTGTCCATTTCCAGCCCAGGCCATCTCTGGTGCTTCAGAGGAAGGAGACAAAAACAAATAAACAAAACAATAAAAAAAAACCCAAAACAGAATACATTGGGTGGGGGAGAAAAATAATCCCCTTTTGATCCCTACAGGTGGCTGGCTGAAACCCTGATGAAGGAAACATAAGCTGGAAGTGAGCCCTGCCCCTTACCATCAGAAGCAACCCTGTCAGACAATTGCACTCATAAATTTGTCCAGCTCTGTCTTAAAACTCATGAAGTTCCACAACTCCTACTGGGAGCGAGCTGCCCTGGAGATTCTTATACAGTGCACAGCCCCTGTTCTGTGCTCCATTGCACATTAGAACAGTACAGAGAATGGCCAGCAAATCCTAAGAGCAATCCCAGCAGGCACAACTAGTGGGTGCATGGCACATGTGTCAGGTTATCACCATGCTAGCAGCACAGACTGCTGTTGGCACAGTGCAGGGCCTGTGACTTGTGCAATTGTAAGCCCCGAGGTAGGTTTCATTTCAGGCAGAAGTAAGGAAAGGAGCTTCCCAGCCTGAGAGGGGATATTCCCCACATGACATTTAGTATAGCTTAGTTCATGTTTTTTTTTTTTAGAAGGCAACAAAATATATTGTTTGAGTTTTTTCTTAAACAAAAACAAAACTGCAAACAGCTCATCTCACAGCAACAACTCTACAGCAACACTCCAGTGTTCCCCTTACCCAGCATTCACAAGCATGCTCCAGGAACATAGCAACCTGTGATGAGTAACCCTACCATAATAAAACCAGAGCAAAACTCCCCAGCACTCATGAGCAGCCTTATAATAACAAACCCATTTGTACAAAATGGAGCTAAAGAATTTTAATAACAAAATCAAGTCTAGAATTATATTGTATTTAAACTTACAAATGATTATTGTGATTCATAGAAGATTAGGATTGGAAGAGACCTCAGGAGGTCATCTAGTCCAACCCCCTGCTCAAAGCAGGACCAACACCAACTAAATCATCCCAGCCAGGGCTTTGTCAAGACGGGCCTTAAAAACCTCTAAGGATGGAGATTCCACCACCTCCCTAGGTAACCCATTCCAGTGCTTCACCACCCTCCTAGTGAAATAATGCTTCCTAATATCCAACCTAGACCTCCCCCACTGCAACTCCATCCTCCTTGTAACCCCACTTCAGGTAGTTGAAGGCTATCAAATCCCCCCTCACTCTTCTCTTCTGCAGACTAAACAACCCCAGTTCTCTTCCTCGTAAGTCATGTGCCTCAGCCCCCCTGATAATTTTCGTTGCCCTCCGCTGGACTCTCTCCAATTTGTCCACATCCTTTCTGTAGTGGGGGGCCCAAAACTGGATGCAGTACTCCAGATGTGGCCTCACCAGTGCCG
>NW_027055288.1:0-8000 GCF_011386835.1 Chrysemys picta bellii | reverse complement strand
CTGTGGTTTACAACAGCCCCTCCAGGATCGCAGAGGTAATCACATCCTGGCACTAATGACCATTCTACATTGGTGTCAGTACAATACGGTATCGCACAGCTCCAAACTACTTCCTGTCCCTGGATCGCCCATCTCTATTGTGTATGGCTTACCCAAGAATTACAGCTCCTGCCCTTACTCATGGCTAGAAATGACATGCTCAGAAAGAAACAAGATGGGTGAGGTCCAATTTTTTTATTGGATCAACTTCTGTGGGTGAAAGAGACAAACTTTTGAGCCATACAGAGCTCTTCTTCAGACAGAGACAGAAGAGCTCTGTGTAGCTCAAAAGCTGGTCTCTCTCACTACCAGAAGTTGGTTCAATAAAAGATATAACCTCACCCACCTTGTGTCTCTAATATCCTGGGACCGACACGGCTACAACAGTGAAGACAACAAATGCTCATAGAGTGATCTACTCTGCAGCAAGTGGTTCTCAACTTTTCCAGACTATTGTACCTGATTTCAGTCCCGGGGGCGGGGTTCGGGCTTCAGCTTGAGCCCCGGGAGTTGGTAAGGTGGCCGGGTGCCCGGTTTTCGACCAGTAAATCTGGTTGAAAAGGGGATCTGATAGTGTCCGGTCAGATCTACTGACTGGACACCCAAAGTCCAGTTACTGCGGGTGAGGGAGGTGGGGAGGTGCCAGGTCATCACCCGCACCAGCCCCTACTCAACCGGGGCCGCCACCTACCCACATCATGCGGCTGCAGCTCCCAGCAGGCAAATTGCTCCTGACCTGGGCAGGGAAGAGGGGAAGAGCAGTGAGCAACAGTGGAAGGGGAGAAGAGGACCAAATGGGGGGCAGGGCCTCGGGGGGAAGAGGCAGGGCAGAAGAGGTCCAGCATTCCTGCATGAGTGTCCGGTTTTTAAATATTACAAAGTTGGCAAACCTAGGCAGTGGGCTTGGCTTGGGCTTCAGCTTCTGCATGTATCTTAGATTTGCGGGGGCCCTGCTTGCCACCCCCAATGGCGATCCTAAACTTGTGACCCCCCTAAACCCATCCCATGACCCCCCTGGGGGTTGCCACCCCCAGATGGAGAAACACTGATATAGTAGATAGTATAAACAAGTCATTGTCTGTATGAAATATTAGTTTGGACTGACTTTGCTAGTGCTTTTTATGTAGTCTGTTGTAAAACTAAGCAAATATCTAGATGAGTTGATGTACCCCCTGTATCCCCAGGGACGGCAAGTTATGTGGGCCCATGGTGCCCGGGCTTGAGAAAATTCAGGGCCCAGGGGACCCGGCTCCACCAATGTTCGGGGCCGGGTCTCTCTCCCAGCCCCGCCTGCCGCCCCCACGCACCTCTCCCGGCCCCGGCTGCCTCCCCCGCGCGCCTCCCCCAAGCGCCCCTGCCTTCCCTGGGCAGCGGGCGGCTGCCCCCTGCAGCTCCGCACTGTGCTCCCTCGCCAGCCGCTGCCGCAGCCGGCTACAAGGAAGCGGCGCCGGGGGCAGGCTGAGGCGGCTGCTACGCCTGCGGAGGGAGGAGGGAGGAGCGCATGGCAGCCCTCCCCCCCGCCCCCCGGCAGGAGACTCCGAGTCGACTCGGGGGAGGGGAGGGGGAGGCTTATCCTGGCCGGACCTCCTGAGCAGCAGCCTGGGGGGGCTTGGATGAGTGTCATGTTGGGGGTCGGTGAGGAGGCCCCCCCCTTACTCTCCCCCAGAGCTCGCTGCCGCCAGCAGGGAGAGGGCTGGGGGAGTCCTCCTCTCTGGCCCCCTGCCCCAGCCCAGGGTCAGCCTGCCTGCTGCACCCCAAACTCCTCATCCTTGGACCAGCCGCACGCCCCCTCCCACACCCAGACCCTCTATCCCAGCCCAGAGCCTGCACCCAGCACCCAAACTCCATCTCAGAGCCTGCACCCCTCCTGCACCCAAACTTCCTCCCAGAGCCTGCACCCCAAACCCCCTCCCGCACCCAAACTCCCTCCCAGAGCCCGCACTCAAACTTCCTCCCAGAGCCTGCACCCCAAGCCCCTCCCACACCCAGACTCCCTCCCAGAGCCCGCAGCCCCTGCTGCACCCCAGCCCCCTGCCTCAACCCAGAGCCTGCACCCAGCACCCAAACTCCATCTCAGAGCCTGCACCCCTCCTGCACCCAAACTTCCCCCCAGAGCCTGCACCCCAAACCCCCTCCCGCACCCAGACTCCCTCCCAGAGCCCGCACTCAAACTTCCTCCCAGAGCCTGCACCCCAAATCCCCTCCCGCACCCAGACTCCCTCCCAGAGCCTGCACTCAAACTTCCTCCCAGAGCCTGCACCCCAAACCCCCTCCCGCACCCAGACTCCCTCCCAGAGCCTGTGCTCAAACTTCCTCCCAGAGCCCGCACCCCAAACCCCCTCCCGCACCCAGACTCCCTCCCAGAGCCTTAGGCAGGTGTAGGGGGAGGCGGGACTTGGACACATTCTGAGCAATGCCAAAAATTATACAAACCTGCCACCCCTGTGTGTACCCCCAGGGGTATGCGTATCCCTGATTGAGAACCACTGCTCTAGCAGATGGGTTCCCAATCTGGGGGGCACAGCCACCCTGCCCTTTCCTTATTGCCAAATGGGACATGGTCTTGGCTAGTTTGGAAGGGGACTCTGGGAGGGTCCTAGTATAGGAAAGGGAGTGTCCATATGGGGAAGGTTGAATGCCTGCTGCTCTAGTACTTTGGGTTGTTAGAAGCTGTCACAACGAGGTCTATACTATATAGGCTTGATCCAAAACCTATTGAAGCCAATGGAAGTCTTTCCATTGATTTCAATGGTCTTTGGGTCAGGCTGCAAGCCAGGAAGTATGGTGATGGTGTCGTAATCAGGATTTGGGTGCTGTATTTCTGCTGGGATGTGTTGTAGGAGGGTATCACATACAGTCACAGTCAAAGACCGAGTACTGTAACAGTCATTACTAATATTACTACATGGATCCCGCAACTGCTGATCTTTTAATGGTGACCCTTGCACCTCGGATGCCTGAGAAGTAGGTGTCTGACACCACTAAATGCACATCCTGACGTGCACGGCAGCACTCCTAGGTTGGCCACTGTAATGGTTTAACTAGTCCTCTTGCCTCACTGTGAGTGATATGGTTTCGCAGCAGAAGCCTCATCAGCCACTGGGGCCCTGTAATAGAAAGGAGTAAAACAGAGCCCCTGAGAAGCTGGAGAGGACCTGCAACCCCCAGACAGGGCTTTCTCTGGGCTCCAGTAGTTATCAGCCCCCCGTGGAATCAGGACGCGGCCTTTTGTAAATTACACTTTTCCCTGTATGCTTCAGCTCTTTGGAGTCTATTTCAACCCAAGAGAGAGGACAGATTTCATTCTGACTGTTATGGATGGCCTGACGAATCACTGCAACAATAACTGCCAGCCAACTGCAGAGGGATTGCTGTCTGCCATGGTGAACAGCGGTGGGACTAAGGTGGAGAAGGTATGGGGCGCTGCTGCTGAGATGGACGGAAACTAGAATTCCCACTGCTGGGAACAGTCATAAGTTCAGAGAGTTTAAGGCCAGAAGGAACCATCAGATCTTCTAGTCTGATTCCTGTATATTGGAAAACATAATCCCAACTATACATACAAACGGAGGGGGTCTAAATCAGCTGTTACCACTCGAGGGTGGAGTCATCATGGACAATTCTCTGAAAACATCCACTCAGTGTGCAATGGCAGTCAAAAAGGCTACCAGAATGTTAGGAAGCATTAGGAAAGGGATAGATAATAAGACAGAAAATATCATATTGCCTCTGTATAAATCCATGGGATGCCCACACCTATAAATTCATGAATGGTGTGGAGAAAGTAAATAGGGAAGTTTTATTTATCCTTTCACACACACACACACACACACACACACACACACACACACACACACACACACACACACACACAAACCTGGGTTAATACAAACCTAAGGAAATATTTCTTCACACAACACAACTCGTAACTCATTGCCAGGAGATGTCGTGAAGGCCAAAAGTATAACCAGGTTCAAAAAAGAATTAGAGAAGTTCCTGGAGGACAGGTCCATCAATGGCTATTAGCCAAGGTGGTCAGGGGTGCAACACTGTGCACAGGGTGTCCCTACGCCTTCTGATTGAAACTGGGAGTGGGTGACAGGGGATGGATCACTCGATAAATTGCCCTGTTCTGTTCATTTCTTCTGAAGCATCTGGCACCAGCAGAAGACAGGATACTGGGCTAGATGGACAATTGGTCTGACCCAGTATGGCCATTCTTATGTTACCCCTGTATTGTGCCTAGATAGGACTCATCTCCTTTGAGCCATTGATATGTGGTCTTTGCGACAATGCACCTTGTAAGGCTCTGAAATGAGCCCTGCCAATAATATAGGAAATTGTGACTTTTAGGCAAAACCTAGAGGCTAACTCTGATTCTCCAGGGATGCTGAGGTTCCCTCTTGCCCCAGCTGCAGGATGGGATGAGAGTCTTGTCCCGTCTCATCTGGTTCCCTCTCTCTCAGGCAGCAGACCTTGTGGCTGGGGTTTGCAGCCGGTTGGATTCAGTCCAGCAGCCCAGCTCCAGGACCCTGATGAAGAAGTTAGTGGCCCTGCTGGCTGGCGAGGCGGAGCATCTGGACACAGTGATCTCATGCCTTCTGGACTACTCCTTCCCTACAGACAGGTACGAAATGCCTCCACTCTTCAGGCCTCGCGTGATCCTTTGAGGCCCTATATGAGAACCTCACCACTGAGCACATTGTTTGGTCTTACTAAGGCAAAGTATAAAGCACTGACTGTTGAGGACTGAATCTCCCCCCTCTACATGGGACAAATTACCTGCCCTCTCCTCCTGATGGCTCTTCTCTTTTCAGCCACAAACCACAGCGAGCGAAATCCGCCTGTCAGAGATTCCTCTCCCCCATTCCCTGAATGTGTCTCCCCATGTGCAAGGCAGGAGCTCTCATTCCCAGTCCCCCTCTCCCGGCCCCTGGGACTTGTTAGAGATCTGCCTATGGGAGAGGTTCTCAAAAGCACAGTCCCCCACACCTACGGTCAGTGCTCATGGGTCCTGGAGCAGGGGGTGGATTTAAGTCTGTGTTCTTGAGTTCACTATCCCTTTGCTACTCCGGCTGGCAAGCGCAGAGCTCATTCCGCCGTTCTCCTTCATCTGAACGTACAGATAGTGAGCCTAGGTGGAACGTTTGCTGTCTGAAGCACATTTGTGTTTGGGCAGGAAAAGTTGAGCAACAGTGATTACGCAAAGCGTGGTTTTATGATGGATGATCCCAAGCGGTGAGTTCCAAAAACAATCCATATCAGCAGGGCCGGCTCCAGGCACCAGCAAAACAAGCAGGTGCTTGGGGCGGCACATTTCTAGGGGCGGCATTCTGGAACCGGCCATCATAGGTGCTGACTCCGGGGCATGGGGAAAAAGTGCCCCCGCCACCCCAGCTCGCCGCCCCAGCTCGCCTCCGATCCGCCTCCACCTGCTTCCCTGAGCGCACCGCCGCCGCTCCGCTTCTCCCCCCTCCCTCCCAGGCTTGCTGGGCACAAAACAGCTGTTTCGCGCAGCAAGTCTGGGAGGGAGGAGAAGCCGAGCAGCAGGGCGCTCGGGGGAGGCGGCGGTAGTGGAGTGGAGGTGAGCTGGAGTGGGGAGCGGTTCCTCTACCCCCCTTTACTTCCTGCGCCCCCCCACCCTAGCTCACCTCCGCTCCGTCTGCTCCCCTGAACGCGCCGCTGCTCCGCTTCTCCCCCCTCCTTCGCCTGAGAGGGAGGGGGGAGAAGCAGAGCGGCAGCGCACCCGGGGGAGCAGGCGGAGCGGAGGTGAGCTAGGGTGGGAGGTCGTGGGGGCCCCCAGGAAGCAATGGGGGGGGAAATGTGGCACGCCCGGGGGAGGAGGTGGGGCTGGGGATTTGGGGAAGGGGTTTGGAAGGGGTGGAGTTGGGGCGGGGCTGGGGGAGGGGGGCATGAAAAAAAAAGTGGGGGCGGCCAAAATTTTTTTTGCTTGAGGCGGCAAAAATCCTAGAGCCAGCCCTGCATATCAGAGGACTCCACTGAAACCCTCCCTCACACAGTTGTTGGCTGAGCGCTGCGGAGATCTGAGCCACGCTGCTGCATGCCCGCTCCCTTTTTTTTTTAAAGGGAATTTAATGCTGGTGAAAGGTGCCCCATTGACACCCTTGGATAATGAAAAGCTCAGCTGCAGCCCAGGAAGTGACGATGAAGCTTCCTCCACACTGCCCCTAACAACACTCTGAGCTCATAGCTGGAGGGGCTGCCGACTAGGCAAGAAAGGCTCATTCAGCCTCCATGTCCCGTTCAATCCCTGAACCTACCAACAAGGGCCAAGTATGGTGGTTGACTCTGTAATGTGGACAGCGCGCACTGGGCACTGGTCCGAGACCCTTAGTTCATTTCGTATAGGACATCTGCTGCCAGAGAAGCTGTATTAGCCATTAGCCATCAGCCAGTAACAGGTCGTGACCAATTGAGGCCAGATTCACACTGGCAGCCTTGAGCTGAAATGCTCCATATCCTGTGCCAGTGATTCTCAATCTGAGGTCCATGGAGTCCTTGTTCATGCTCCACATTGAATTGCACAAGCTCTGGGGACTGGACTGCTGGGCAGGGCGTTGGCTCCACAGGAGGATTTCTCTTACGAAGAGATTACATTGGTGAAGAGGTTTAATAGCTTTTCTCCTAAGCCATCCAGTCCCTCATGTTGCCGTATTTCTGAATTTCTAGCAATGCGGCCGAGCTATGGCAGTTCCTATCTGCTGACCCGGCCCTCGGAGGACAGGTGATGGAGAACCTGGTTGTGAAGCTGCAGAGTCACCACAGCTCTGAGCACCAAGCCTCTCACACATCTGCTGCCGTAAGTCACTGTTCGAACATCCATAGCCCCATACAGTTAAATCTATCCTATGTCTCTGTCACAAGGCACACTCACCGCCAACGCGCCTCCTCATGCCAGGACATGATGTTGCAGGGCTTATTCCACACTGGTGCCCCCTTGTCCAGCCTCCTGGTTCTGCAACACTCCGCAGGTTCCATGGTCTGGCCCTCTGGCCACATCACCTCTTCCAGGGTTAACAGAAAAGTCCAATATGGGAAAACCCAACATGTAGTGGCCTCTGTGCCAGGCCCTCAGCCCCCATCTGAGCCTCATCATTCTTGGTCTCTTAGTCCTGAGGTCAGTACTTTGCCTCTTGCTGGGGAACCCAGACCTGACCTCTGCTCTGGGTTCCAGCCCACGGACCCCATGATAGGCTGCTAAGGACTGTTCCTTCAATCCCTCACCACTTCCCTGAGCTGCTCCTCCCTTTTTCCTGCTTGTTAGCAACTCCCATGGGTCTGCAGCTTCTGCTTTTCCTGCCCAGGATTTGTGACTCCTTGTGACTTCTTCCCACCCAACTTCTGAGGAGCTTCCTCAAAGCTGTTCCCAGCCTCCCTGGCAGCAGCTGGGCTGTGTTTCAAACAGTCCTTCTGGTTTCCCTCCATAAGATAGGAGTCCCTGCCCCCTAGCCTTCCTCCTGGAGGTGGCATTTACTTCAGGCAGTCCCTCCACCTCTCCTGCAGGCAGGACTCCCCCAGTCTCCTCCTTTATGCTGGGTTGTAAGTTAGCCAACTGTGGGGCCTTAGCCAGATTCTCCTGGTGGCCCTTTTTCCCCAGTCAGTCCTCAGGCTCAGAGGGTTCAGGCATAGGTGCTGGAACTGGGGGAACGGGGGTGCTGTAGCACCCCCTGGCTTGAAGCAGTTTCCATCATATACAGGGTTTACAGTTTGGTTCAATGGCTCTCAGCACCCCCACTACACAACGTGTGGCAGCACCCCTGGGTTCAGCCTTCTCCTGCTGGTGTTTTCTCTGCTAGGAGGGAGGAGGCTGATCCCCTTCCTAAAGCTCATCCCAATTCACTGGGAGAGAGGGGAGTCCTGGCCCTCCCATTTTGCAAGGCTCCTGGTCCCAGGTCCTTACAGAAACATAACAGGAGTTCCTCCTGAACACGACTTATTCC
>NW_027055287.1:0-8000 GCF_011386835.1 Chrysemys picta bellii | reverse complement strand
TACTTAGAATTACAGTACTGCAGTAATTAAATGCTTTTCCACTTAATTACTGCAGCAGGTAACCTTTCTAACTACACAGTCTAGAGGCTATAAAGTAATACAAGTGCTCGCACATGGTTGGTGAATATGATCTGCTATGGAGTCAGATGGCATTGTGTAAATGTTGCATTTCATTCAAATTCCAGTGCTCGATTGAAAAATAAATCCTTAAAACTAAATTATTATTCTGTTCAAAATGTCATTATAAAAACACCTGCCATTTAAATGGACCCCAACACAACATGAAGTGCAGTGACAAACACAATGCAGAGGAGAAAAGGAGTTATTCCCACATAGTACGTCTGTGCCCATACAGATTATAGGAAAAGAAGAACTGGGTACTAGAATAACCTTAACAAGATGCCACAAGTGCTCCTGTTAAGGTGCCACAAGTACTCCTGTTCTTCTTAACAAGAAGAGTTTCTTCTGTTTTTAAAAGGTCTCTTGACTCAGTTTTTGGCAGTAAAGTTACAGATCAACAAAATGTGGTGACGGCCTTGCTACATGGGAAGGGATGCTATAGCTTATTGCACACACAGGTTTTTTGATAGCTTGTGGCATAGGGTGAGGTTTGACTTGTGCACACTTAAGTCTAATTTTGAGGGTTTACGTGAGATTTATCTCCCATGAAGAGAGCCTGCACAAGTCCTCTGCTGGATTTATTTTCACTCTATAGGCTCAGTCCAGCTCCCATTAAAGACCAAGGGAACATTTCCATTGTTACTTAAGTATTAATCATCCATTAAACATATCTATTCCAGCAGACAGAGGCCTCAACCACACAAACTCCTCTGTACAAACACGTAGCAAATGGATCCATGACAATGAGCAGAAATAGTATGTTTTATTAACCCAGACCTAGGTAGATTGTATCACTGGCTGTTCTCCTCCACTGAGAACAGAAAAATACTATGCAACCTTCAACCTAATTCTTTGCTCCATTCAGCCATTAATGGAATAACTTTCCCTAGATGACCCGTGGAACAGGGGCACTGCAGAGGTCATATTTACACATTACTGTGTGTTTGTTTTCATCTGTGGTACAGCACCATGATGATGGACATTGACTCACTGCAGTGTATGGAGCTTTCAAAATTATGGTGACTTTGTGGGGTCACGGCACCTTTCTTAGGAGAATCTTGTGGAGATGCATCACAGGAGTTAGCGAAAATTGGTTAGGACTGAAAATCAGACACCCCGTATGTGATCTCTGCGGCCTCCATTTACTTTTAGAGTTGAGCTGTTTACACTGCGCACACTTTAGACGTTCCTTGTGAGGGATTATATCAATTTAAGCTGTAGTTTTCATTTTAAATCTCTCAAAGCAGAGAGATTTTTCAGAGCAGAAGAAACTTTTGAAGTGTGACTCCTCTAGTAGGGCTGACAGGACCCTAACTACAGGCCCCACCTACAAAAGTGAAAGTGGATTAACTGGCTGCACAAATTGCTCAAAGTGTTTTAAAAAAATGAAATAAGTGCCATAGGCATCTCATAAGAACATAAGAATGGCCCTATTGGGTCAGACCAAGGGTCCATCTAGCCCAGTATCCTGTCTTGTGACAGTGGCCAGTGCCTGGTGCCCCAGAGGGAATGAACAGAACAGGTAATCGCCCATTCCCAGCTTCTGGCAAACAGCGGCTAGGGACATCATCCTTGCCCATCCTGGCTAATAGCCATTGATGGACCTATCCTCCATGAATTTATCTAGTTCTTTTTAGAACCCTGTTGTAGTCTTGGCCTTCACAACATCCTCTGGCAAGGCGTTTGACAGGTTGACTGTGCGTTGTGTGAAGAAATACTTCCTTTTATCTGTTTTAAACTTGCTGCCTATTAATTTCATGTGGTAACCTGTAGTTATTGTGTTATGAGACGTAGTAAACAACACTTATCTACTTTCTCTATACCAGTCATGATTTTATAGACCTCAATCATATCTCCCCTTAGCCGTCTCTTTTCTAAGCTGAAAAGTCCCAGTCGTATTAATCTCTCCTCATAGGGAAGCTGTTCCATACCCACAAATAATTTTTGTCATCCTTTTCTGAACCTTTTCCAATTCCAATATATCTTTTTTGAGATGGGGTGACCACATCTGCACACAGTATTCAAGATGTGGTCGTACCATGGATTTATATAGAGCCAACATGATATTTTCTGTCCTATTATCTATCCCTTTCTTAATTATTCCCAGCATTCTATTTGCTTTTTTGACTGCCGCTGCACATTGAGTGGATGTTTTCAGAGAACTATCCACAATGGACTCCAAGATCTCTTTCTTGAGTGGTAACAGCTAATTTAGACCCCATCATGTATAGTTGGGATTATGCTTTCCAATGTGCATTACTTTGCATTTATCAACATTAAACTTCATCTGCCATTTTGTTACCTTTTTGAGAAATCCTTTTGTAGCTCTTCACAGTCTGTCTGGGTCTTAACTATCTTTAGTAGTTTTGTATCATCTGCAAATTTTGCCAGCTCATTGTTTACGCCTTTTTCCAGATCATGTATGAACATGTTGAATAGGACTGGTCCCAGAACAGACCCCAGGGGGACACCACTATTTACCTCTCTCCATTTTGAAAATTGACCATTTGTTTCCTAACTTTCAACCAGTTACCAACCCATGAGAGCGCCTTCCCTCTCATCCCATGGCAGCTTACTTTGCTTAAGAGCCTTTGGTGAGGGACCTTGTCAAAGGCTTTCTGAAAATCTAAGTACACTATATCCACTGGATCCCCTTGGTCCACATGCTTGTTGACCCCCTCAAAGAATTCTAGTAGATTGGTGAGGCATGATTTCCCTTTATTAAAACCACGTTGACTCTTCCTCAACAAATTATGTTCATCTATATGTCTGACAATATCATCTCACAAAGAAACATGGGTAGGGGTCCTTATTGAGTTCTTGCATGTGTGTATTAACTTGGGACAAAACACTACAAGAATCAACTACTTTGAGGTACGTCAGTTTTCGCGCATTGTTGAACTTAACACTCCCCAAGGCCTGATTTTCACTGAGCATGCACATAAATCAAAGGGTGCTCAGCACCTCTGAGAATCAGTATCGAGGCCTCTCGAGTTTGGGTGACCTGCTTTCTGGATGCCCAAGTCAGTGCAAACTTTTGAATGATTTTGGGATTTGATCAGTGCCCAGTCAAAAGGCAACGACGCCACATGAATATTAACGTTTAAGAACCTGAATGTCAAACTGCACATTGTCGGTCACACATGCCTTTTAAAGTTTGTCCAGAGAATTCAGACTCACCAAATTGGTCTCAGATTACATTGAGTGTTTGGATTTCAGGATCATTCATCCAATCAGGGGATTGAGACCATAATTCACACATATGGTGCTGGTGGCTTATGCCCCATGTAGCTCCATTAAGTTTTCTATTTTTTCAGAATAGCCCAGAGCCAACATGTTATGCAGATACCAATACAGACAGGATCAGCTTCCAGAGGCACCATGACATATGTACTGACAGTGGCAGATTAGCCACTGGGCCAATGGGGCCGTGCCCAGGCCAATTGGGGGGCCTCTAGAAAAATGGGCACCCCCATGTCCCAACCCGCTCTGCCTGCCTGACGTTCCTGACGAGGAGTGGGGGAAGCCCCTGTGCTCTGACCTCTCTTCCTGGCAGGAGCGCCAGGCAGGCAGGGCAAGCCCCTGCACCCTGACTACTCCCCAGTAGGAGTGCAGGGCAGGCCCCCATGCTCTGACCCCCATTTTCTGGCCAGGAGCACTGGGGAGGCAAGGGGGACTGCAGGCAGAAGGGGTGGGAAGGGTCCCCCACTTGGGCTAGCCCAAGGCCCCACAAACCCTGCATACTGATGTCTGAACAAAACCAAGTCATATCACACAATGTTACCAGTGTTTGCTGGCAACGTTGCAACAACAAGCCATATATGTTCACATGACATTTCTCTTAATGGCATCACTATCTTTGGCATGGAATAGATGAATAGACTTGAAAAAGAAGCATGTTTATTATGCCTAACATTTTATATCCCAGATTGCCACTCTGGGTCTGATCCCATGACCACGAATGTTAACAGAAAGACTCTCATTGACTTCAATAGGCTTTAGAACAGTCCCTTTGTCACTGCACCATTATGATTTTTTTTTTAAATTGAGCTCACATCACCTATGACTAAGATGAAACACTTCACAAGAGTGTCTCTGGCTATTATGAATGGCATGGCACAAAACAGACCAACACTGAGTAATGTCTCATTAGACAAAGGTACATGCCAGCTGTCCACTACTGCGCACTTTCTTTGTGCGCATTGTTATGCAAAATGCTTAGTGACTGCTAACAATCAGTACATCTATGCTTGGAATGGGTGTTACTAGATAACATAGCTGCTGCTATCATCCCGGTGATGCATCATAGCCGTGATGAAGGGGATTCTTTTCAAGCAATCAGCCCTCAAATTTGCCTTTTACAAGTATATTACTTAATTGGCCTCTCAGAGTTAGTAAGACAACTCCCACCTTTTCATGCTCTCTGTATGTGTATATATATCTCCTCAATATATGTTCCATTCTATGCATCCGAAGAAGTGGGCTGTAGCCCACGAAAGCTTAAGCTCAAATAAATTTGTTAGTCTCTAAGGTGCCACAAGTACTCCTGAACATTTAATCTGTAAACTTCATCTTATTTGCAATCCAACCTGTCTTTAGGGAGATCATCCAATCAGGGCTCAGAGAAAATACGACTCACTAGAGATAGTTAACCAGCATAGTGGGAGTATTAACTATGTCCAAACCACTTGTGGGAAAATTATCTCAAACACACTTGTCAAGAATATTGAACAAATATCAATTTTGCAAACAGAAAGAAAAAAAGTGTAAAATTAGATAAATACACAGGTTGGTTCTAAATTTTTTGCCCAGTTCTGTTCGGAACGTCAATTTCAAAATTGTATTATTACAGAAGTTTTATATTTCACAAGCACTCTGAGATCTCAGTCAGGACTAGCCCCAGTCATTGGTCACAGTCCCGGCCTCAAAGACCTTACAGTTCAAAGCCCTGATCCTGCAAGCTCTTCCACTACTGTGCCCTTCAGATGGGCCCTGCCTAGATTGATCCAGGTGGAGCAGCTTGCAGGACTGAGGTATACGAAAGTGTCTTGTGGATTCTTCAGGGTGGCATTAAAGCTCGGGTGACCAGATGTTCCGATTTTATAAGGACAGTCCTGATATTTGGGGCTTTTTCTTATATAGGTGCCTATTACCCCCCACCTCCGCTCCGATTTTTCACATTTGCTCTTTGGTCACCCTAATTAAAGATGATAATTTTGTGAACGTATTTGCGTATGGATAAAACATTTCACAGCGCCCAAGTGACTAAACAGCCTAAGTCTCATTTTCAAAAGTGACTTAGAGCCAGATTTTTCAAGGTACTTAGGCACCTGAATGAGTTTTAGGTGTCTAGGTGCGTTTGAAAGTACCATTAGGCACCTAAATACCTTTAAAACCCTGGCCCTTGAGTCCCATTGAATGTGTATGTAGCCAAATAGGTTTATGGCCCCACAGTCCTTCACTTGGAGCTAGCTGAGTTTGTGTAGAGGCCCTCGCATCTCTTCTTTCAGAGAAATTCAGTATTCACGTACAAAGGTTTCGTTACTACTAATTATAGTCTAGATGAGAGACTTGTCTCCTAGAGGGTAAAATTAGAAAATATTATTACTTTTATACTTCAGCATTTCCTTCTTTGCAATTCAAACAGAAGCTTTGTGTTTAGGTGGGTAAGTATCCATTGGAACACTCAAAACAGGGCAGGAGATATTCAAGAACAACAACATTCACCTGTGACTTCGGGCAATTTTCTTCCAACAATTTTCTTCCAGGGAGACAATGTAAAATATTACATGTGATAACGATTATGACTTTATATTGCATTTATTTTTATTTAGCAGACCGTTGCTCTGATGTTCACGTACAGAGTCACAGTGCTTTTTGTCAATTGCATTAATTATGGAGTGCATGCCTCTTATTTGCCAGTTTGGACAATGACGCATGTAGAATTCAGAGACATTCAGTTGCATTTCTCCTGTCAATTCATGAACCAAAGTTGTAGTCCGTAGTGCCTTTTAAAATTAAAAATGCTGGGGAAGTTTTCTGCCCTACAAGTTCACAATCCCTAGATTCTCTTCAAAATATGGCATTTAAGAGGCAGCTTGTGCTTTCCCACAGATTCTGAACCTGACTTCCATCTCCCTGAGGCCTAAAGGAAACATCTTTATTCTAATGCATGTTTGTTTAATGCCTATCACCTAGTGTAGTTCAGCATGAAAACAGTGTCTTCATTAGAGATAGATCAAACCAATTTAGGAGTGGTTTTGAATCTGTACAATAGTCTCCACGTTTTCTACACATGCCCCTGATTAAATATGACAGAGGAGCTTGATTTTAGGCTTTGAAAAACCTCCACTTAACAAAAAAACGAACTACATAAAATGAAAGTGCTAGGCCATAGGGAGACTGGATCTTAATGTTCATGCACACTGTATGGTGCAGTCAAATGAGAAATCACTAGGTAATATGTAAACTGAACCACCGATTATAAAAATTAATGTTACTTTGCATGATTAGAATTGTCAGAGCCATGGTGGAACCTGTATAGATGTCTGGCTCGGCATCGAAGTGATAAATGCTATCAAGGTACAAAAAACCCAGTTCCTTCAACACAAAGAACTAGTTATTTAAATGTCCCACTTTGGATGTACATGCAGGATTCCTAGAGTTAGTTATCTAATAGAAACTGTTTTCTTCAGAAGGACAAAAGCAGACAAGCTAAAAACATGCTTTAAAACAGTGTAGAACCAGATACAACTTGTCAGACATCTAAACCTTTACTGCAATGCATGCAGGTTGATGTTTCTCATTCATGGTTATTTACATTATAAAAATAACTCAGTAGACAAAGCATATAGTGAAGAGCATTGTGCACTCTTCTTGCACAGGCCAGAAGTTAAAATACTTACAACAAAGGGGTTTAGTCAGGTTAGGAAAAACATGTTCTTGCTAATCCTTACACATGTGCTTAATGGTACACGCTGAGTAGTCTCGTTGACTTCAGTGGGGCTACTCATGAGTCCTGATTCAGCAAAGCATACAAGTATGTGCTTAAGTCCTATTGAAATCAACTGCTCTGCCAGTGACCTGCGGTGTCATCCTCTGGCAAGTCACTTCATTTCTTTGTGCCTCCGTTTCCCCTCACTTGTCTTGCCTTTTTAGAATTTAGTTTCTTCGGGGTAGGAAGCATTTCTTACTATGTGTTTATACAGTGCCTAGCACAATGGAAACATCTGTAATACTAATAATTAACAACAAAATTCAGCATGCAGAGGACTCCCCAGATTTAGGGCAACTAAGTCTCCTCTGAACTGCTCCAGTGAGGACATGACCTCTGATCTTTCAAAGAGGAGAAATTTATTAGCCACTACTTACTACTAATTACTGCCTTATAAGGAAATAGAATAAACAGAATGGAATGCTGATGTGAGCCTTTTGGAGTCATGTTTTCTCCACAGGAGAACTAGACACTTAAAAAAAAAAAAGTAATCTCATGATTCCAGGAGCTGGGGTTTTAAGAACAATATTATTGTCTATTTCCTGCTCTGCTCCTAGTGCATCAGAACTACACACTAGACCAGGGGTCGGCAACCTTTCAGAAGTGGTGTGCCGAGTCTTCATTTATTCACTCTAATTTAAGGTTCTGCGTGCCAGTAATACATTTTAATGTTTTTAGAAGGTCTCTTTCTATAAGTCTATAATATATAACTAAACTACTGTTGTATGTAAAGTAAATAAGGTTTTTAAAATGTTTAAGAAGCTTCATTTAAAATTAAATTAAAATGCAGAGCCCCCCGGACCGGTGGCCAGGACCCGGGCAGTGTGAGTGCCACTGAAAAATCAGCTCACGTGCCGCCTTTAGCACACGTGCCATAGGTTGCCTA
>NW_027055286.1:0-8000 GCF_011386835.1 Chrysemys picta bellii | reverse complement strand
CACTTTCCCCCTTTGCCTCATAGGTATTATGCAGGGCACAACAGGCAGCTATAACCATGGGGGTATTTAACTCACTAGATTGGATCTCAGTGAGAAAATAACTCCAGTGTCTCTTCATTCAACAGTCATTCTGCAGCTGCTTAGCTTCAAGTTTAAACTTTCCTTGGTGCTGTCCAGATAGCCAGTGTATGGCTTCATGAGCTAAGGTAGTAAGGGGTAGGCTGGGTCCCCCACAATCAGTACTGGCATTTCACCAGTTGTAAGCGACCCCTTGGGAAAGAATGTCCCTGCTTGTAGCTTGCTGAACAGTCCTGTGTTCTTAAAGATGCAAGCATCGTGCACGTTCCATGGCCAGCCCACATTGATATCAGTGAAGCGTCTCCACTGATCCACCAGCGCTTTTACCCATTGCCCATTGTTATGTAACTTCCCCTGGGGGAGGCTAGCTCATTGTCCTGCCTCTTCCACACACAGCCCTGCCCACACTGCACCCCTGCTCTGCCCCAGACCCCACCCCCCCACCCACTGCTGACTTGCCACTCATCTCTTCACCTCCCCCGTGAGGTTCTCCCCTCCGCTTACCACCTCCCCCCACTCGCCTGCCACTCGCCCACCTGCTGCTCACCTCCTCCCCCCCCCTGCCTGCCACAAGACCCCCACACACACACACACCAGCTGTGCAGCTGGCTCACCACTTGCCTCCTCACCCTGCTGCTGCCCATCTCTCTCCCCCCCCACACACACCCCAAGACACCACCTCCCCTTTTCACCTTAAAGCACTAATAATATTCCCCCAGGGTACTGAACAGGCAACAGGTGTAGCTCAATTGCCAGCTGGATTCTCCCCTGCATGGCAGGGAGTTTGGTGTATACTGTATAGAGAGGGATGAAAAGCTAGGCTCTCTCTGCCAAACTGAAGCCTAATCTCTCCTTTTGAAAAGTGTTTGTCATTGGCCGCCTGCATTAAGGCAGTAGTTTAATAATATTTCTTACACAGAATTCTCTGCCAGACTTGTTTACTTAAACTGGGTTTGAATAAAATGGCTAGATCAAGAAATAAACTCACTGGCTGTGTCAGCTCCTCCTTGAGCCGGGTTTGCAGTTCCTTCTGCTGGGTACAGAGGATAACTGAAGGGGTGTCATTTGGAAACTGTTTTTAACCCCAATAACACATTTTCCTACAATACAAAATCCAGCTGAATGGGCCCAAGAGCTTCCTGGGCGTTGGCAAATGTCTGTTAAATGGCTTCATTACCACTGTAATGGCTCTTTAACAGTTTCAGTGATCTGCTACTAGGTCTCTGGGAGGCTTTTTCACTGTGTAAAGTTACTCAGGGATCCCCTCTGCTTGCCTCCTCACTCCCTGCATCTGCCACTGACTCCCTGCTCGCATCCACACACACCCCGTGCCCCACATGGATAGGGGGTGAGGAGGAGGGACACAGCTGGCAGCTGCGGGGACCTCTGAAGGGGGTGGAGGAGAGGAAAGGAGGAAGACTTACCCCAGGCAGAAGCCGTGGGAGCCTCGGGGAAGGGTCAGAGCAAGGAGGGGAAGGGGGAGGGGGCATCATGGCCCAGGTGTCAGGTGGCAGGGACAGCTGCACTAGGGGAAGCAAAGCCTCCCCTTACCTATTATACCTGCTGCCCATGTACATAACCATAGAAAAACCGCCTTTTCTGTAGCTGTACTCTGAGGCAAGATAGGTTGGTGCCAAAATAGGGAAATATATGCTCTCTCTCATCCCGCTGCAGTTCTAGTGCCCCATCCACTCTGTCCTACACATTGCCAAGAGTCACAATCTTAAGTAGCAGATGACTGATGTCCCTACACATTTGAAAGACATCAGTCCCCATTGTGGATCTTCCAACTCCAAAATGATTTTCCACTGACTGGTACTGATCTGGAGTTGCAAGCTTCCAGATTATGATTGCCACTGATACTCCACTATCTCTATCAGCTCTCATTCTGGTGTCCCTGCACGGGATGGCTGAGGTGAGCTCGGCACACAGATCCAGGAATGTGACCTTTCACATCTGAAAGTTCTGCAGCCACTGCTCCTCATCCCAAACCTGCATTACGATGAAAGCTCACCAGTCAGTGCTCATTTCTTGGGCCCAAAAGCACCACTCCACCGTCTGCAGCTGCCGTATGAAGACCACCAAAACCCTTGAAGTGTTTTTTGCTATGTCCCTCAGTAAATTGTCCTTGAAGAAATTCTCATGTCCCCTCTAGTTGTGGTACTTCCAGAAGATTTGCAAATACAGGATAATCATGCATCCTGTATTTGCAACATTCATTAGAATAGCACAGTGTGACAGAGTGTACCCCTATGTTCATCCTTTTTACAAAACTATGATAAATTTTGTACAAAGTATGCCTTGTGAGGTGGCATTTGAAAACTCATAATCTGCTGAACATTATTGTTATGGTAAAATATGTGTGGCAATATTGTATGTAAAGTTATAAGCTACTGTATAACATTGCTGTGACATGTTCCAAAGTGAGAAAAGCAGGCCCAAACCAGTTTTTCAGACACAAAGAACACACTGATGCCCCGGCTAGGTATCAGCTGAATCAAATGGACTATAGTTGAATATCACCTGGTTAATCTGCCATTCTTTGACAGGAAAGAGTGTAAGCGAGAACTTTATATATTGGCAATGGAACAGCTGGGGTTTTTCCAAGTGAACAGACTAACCATCACCTGAACCCCAGTTGGAGGTAATCCTGAAAGATGGGAGAAGGGTATAAGCAGGGCCGGCTTTAGGGCGATTCACCCGATTCCCCCAAATCAGGCCCCATGCCCCTAAGAGGGCCCCGCAACGTCCCTAAGGACCCTCCGCCGTTGTGCCGCCGAAGGCACCGGCAGCCAATTGAGCTGCTGCCAAAGTCCCATCGCTGTCTTCAGCAGCAGTTCTTTCAAATCGGGCCCCGCAGTGCCTAAAGCTGGCCCTGAGTATAAGACTGAGAAACAGAGGATCCCAAATCACCTCTATCCCCCTCATCTCTACTCATGACATCAATAACATTTGGAAATCAAAGGAAGCATCATTGAACTGGCGGGAGGTCCTGGCTGAAGCGATCCAGCCAGTCTGCTGTAAGCTTATGGTGAGAAAAACCTTTGGGTTTTAAGTACGTTTAGTTTTGTTAAGTTAGGTCAGGGGTTGGCAAAGTTCGGCACGCGGTTCGCCAGGGTAAGCACCCTAGCGGGCCAGGCCAGTTTATTTACCTGGGGGCCGCGATCGGCCGAACCTGCCGCGTCAGCAGGTAAATAAACTGGCCCGGCCCGCTAGGGTGCTTACCCTGGCGAGCCGCGTGCCAAACGTTGCCGACCCCTGAGTTAGGTATTAGTTTGCATCTTATCTTTTATTTTCTTTGTAACCAATTCTGACTCTTTATGCCTCATTCCTTATAATCACTTAAAATCTACCTGTCTGTAGTTAATAAACTTCCTTTATTGTTTTATTTAAACCAATGTGGATATGGATTGAAGTGGTTGGGAACCTCCAACTGAGATAACAGGGTTTGTGCATATCATTTTTCATTAATGAAATGACAGACTTTCTGTGAGCTTGTATTGACCAGAAGGAGAGAGCTGGGCAGTACAAGACACACATTTCTGGGGACAAGTCTGGGACTGGGAATTTGCTGATGTTGCCCTGCATGTAATTCAGATATGACTGGGCAGAGCATTTAGCTGGGAGTGATTTTTGCATGCTAGAGGCTGTGTGTGAACTGGCCTGGAGTGGTTGTTCTCACAAGAAAGCAGAGTAAAAGGCCCCCCAGATTAGGGAATTGAGGAGAAATAGCTGTTTAGCAGTCCAGATTGTACCCTGGGGAATGTCACACACAGACATCTGTGAGCTCCAGGCTTCTTTCAGACATGGTAGACTCAGAAAAGCACCACTCAGGTTTATGTGATTTTTTTTTAAAAGGTGCAAAATTATTGGAAATGGATGGTATTATGGGATGCAGAAAATTGCCTGATGGGAACTTGACCTCTAGCTCCCACAGATCTCTTGTGTGGCTCATTTTTACCCTACACCACTTAGTAAAAATTTCCCAGAAGGCATTGTGCAAGACAGCAGCACCTGGCACACTGGGATACCTGCCATTGGTGCACTGCACCTTGCATCAACACAGACACTCCCGGTGAGTATGCGCCATGCCAACATAAGCAGCCAAGTCTGACGTGCAAATGCGATATACAAACTCTAGCGGCAGTATGCCAACGTAACTTGTCAGCCAATGTTTGTAGTGTGAACATGGCCTCAAAATAGCTGCTTCTTGGGACAAGGTAGTGATTCCTTACCTGGCATTCCTGCAGAAGAGGGCTGATTGTTGAGGGATCCAGGACTGGTGTATGTTTTAAAATAAATAACAGTACAAGTATAGCGAAACAAGATGCGTGAGGTAATATTTTTTATTGGATCAACTTCTGCTGGTGAGAGAGACGAGCTTTCAAGTTACACTAAGCTCTTCTTCAGGTCTTAAAAGTATAACTGACTTGGTATCATCAATTTTGGTTCCTAAATGGGAACCAAATATATAATATTGCAAATAACAATATTGCCATGGCATAGATGTTAATGAAATGCATGTTACTAATGACCAGGCTCCCTTGAAACAGTGCATGCTTACTATTCAGAAACAAGCTTCCTGTGGCCATGGGCAAGTGAGTTTGAACTCCGGAATTTCCCAGGTAATAAGCCCAGGGCCCAGAATGGAAGAGTAGCAGAGCCTGAAAACAAAGAGACGGAAACCAAGGTGAAAGAGAAGAGATCTAGCTGTTTTGTGGCAATAAAGTTTGTCTCAGTGGTGTCTTGGCTAGGGCTTTGGCAAGCGGAATTCCTGTATGCAGTTTTGGCTACCTCTGTTCAAGGTAAACAAGAGTTGAGTATATTGTGTAAATAAATAAATTACACTTGTGTAGTCTGTGTCACCAATTTCTCTTCCCATGGGAAGGAAACTGACCCATTGCAAAGTCCCAAAATCTGCAGCTGCTCAGTAAAACAGCAACAAGAGAGGGACTGATTTCCAGAGGAGCTGAGCACCTGCGGCTCCCGTTGAGTTCAGCTGGACCTGTGGATACTCAGAACTTCTGAAAGTCAGGCCCATATTGTTTACATATCCATGTATGTTTGGAGTGGGGAGTAATAGTATTCTTTAGCTTGAACTGACAAGCCAAGCAGAGCTATAAAGGAAGGCAGGCAAGCACTGTGGTTACACAGATGCTTTGCTCAACCCTGTGAAAATGACCAGACCTTGCCTCATAAGGTTTTCAGCAATCTTCAACAATGATAATTTGAAGATGTCCGCCTTGCTTAGAGAGCTTTTTATAGTATCTCACTAGCCAAAAGTCTCCTTTACTTATTCCTTTTCTATGATTTCTTTTCTGTTTCCATTATGTGCCAGTAAAATCTGTTTTTATTTAGGGTAGCTGGTACTGTATCTTAGGTAATGCTAAGTGAGGTTCTGATTGTGATAGTGCTTAGTCCAGCTCGTTGAGGACAGATGCTCTGTAGTACATCTCCTGAACAATTGCCTGAGCCACTCAATCTCCCTGGCAACTTTTAAATTACACAGGTAGAAAAAACATTATAGTCTCCCAAAACAAGGGCGGATTTCAGAAACATACATTTGATAAGGACTGAGGCCTATAACTTTTAATATCTTGAAAAAAAATCCAGGCACAATAGCCTCTCCTGCAATATACCAGAAAGCATTCTATTTAGCGGCAATTGTGGTTATGTTGCTTTTTTCCCTTTCTATTCCCTCTTCTTTTAATTATGAGACATTTGCATGAAAACAAGGTCTCTGTTAGTTCCTGCTGCTTATATGCCACACGAAGTCAATCATAATCTTCTGTTTGCAGAATCCTTATAATCTCCATAGTAACCCCTTGTAATGGCATTAATTGTAATGATACGAGTAACAATTAAAATAGAGAGAAGAGAGAAATACACTCTATATATGACACATTGATACAATTGTTTCTAAATAGAATGTCTTTCAAAGCTTTTCCAGAAAGCATCAGCTGCTCTTCAAAGCAGCTAAGATATTCACCTTCAAAAAGCAGTTACTGCAGATAGGAACCTTTTCGGTTCACTGAGTGCATAATAAAAAGTGGCAAAACATATATTTGTACAAGGTTTAACTTATTCAGGGCCCCCTGATTCAACGCCCATTCCAGTCAATAGAAAGACTCCCATTGATTTCAGGGGGCTTTGGATCAGGTCCTTATTTAGGCGAGATTTAAAACCGCACAAAAGATGCCTGCCAAGTAGTCATTCACATTTTATAACCTTCTGTGAAATGAGGAATTCAGTTAAAAATAAACAAACCAATTATGTTTAAATAAGGCTGCCACTGTGATGAGGAACAGGAAACTGGAAGTTAAGGATTATGTGCGGCCACTACCTCTATAAACTCAGTGCAGAGCATATTTCATGTCTACCCTGAATAAACAGGATCTCCCTTTTGGTTTTTGTTGTTGGTTTTTTGTTTCAATAGAAATCTTAGACTTCACTGGTAAGGTTCTCAGAGAAGAATATATGTTTTTGTTGCACCTTTGGTGAATCCTTTAACCTAAAAAGGGAACAATTCAAGCACTACTCACCATTTGCACAGTAGAAGTCCACTACTACAGTCTACTGCAGTTAGTCCAGTTTATTAGTCTACTACTACTCTTGACTGCACAGAAGCCCAGTCTACTACAGTAAGTAGTAGTGTAGTGTGCTTCCCAAACCAGTCACCTCTTTGACCTTTTTGACATTCTTAGTAAAACTAGAGAACTTCTGCCCTCATTATAAGCTTTCCATTTATCATCCTTCAGATGCCTAACGCAGGACCTGAGGAATACTTGTGAGAAAGATTTGTCGTTAAACACATTTCTGTGATACCGCTCACTGTAGTATCTAGAGGTCCAAAGCATGCTGTCATACTGATAGGGAATGGAACCAGAAAGGTCTTAGCACTCATTTTTCATATTCTCAAGATCAAATACACCTGACAGAAGATCTTTAAAAACTGTTGGGAAGCTGTTGTAAGGAAAGAACCTAGATTCTAACCCCTTTACTGATGTTGACTATTGTTCTCGGTATTCACGGCTGGTGGGGAAAGGAAAGTTGTGCCTGGAGCATCTGGCTTGCTATTAGAAGGAAAGGAGTTTCAGCTACATGCTTGTTGGTGGGGGCAATGAAGCAATAGTCTGTGTGTGTGTGAGAGAGAGGTAAGTAATTGTAGAGCAGTGAAACTAGTAGGAGAAGGTGGCTCTGGGTAAAGAAAGGGTTGCATATTTGCAAATTATCTGTGAGCTGACTTAATATTGTGCAAATTTGTTATTCAAAATTATTCTATGAATGTTTATGCAAATATATTCCAGCCCATGGATCCCTTGCAAATTATTCAACACATCCATTGCACTGAGTATTTGCTGTTCATAACTTGCTACTCACAGTATATGATTGGTCACACATGTCGTATGTTACCGGTCTGTGAGTGGATGACTCCCATTCCCATTGTACAGACACTTCAGGTGAGTATAGTCAGGAAAAGATGTATTTGAATGACTATTTGCAAAGCTTTACCTCTCTGCAAATATTCTCGTGAACAAATTTGGCCTGGAAGGATGTTTATGGGTAAATAAATGTAAGTTAAAGAGTTTCAAATACTGGCAGAGATAATCTGCAATACTTGAATATCTGCTCAATACTTTTTGCATTCACCTAGCTCTGACTGCAACAACTTTCCTTCCAGTGAGGATAGCCAGACATAGCTCAAAGTTACTCCCTCTGTTAACTAGAGGGAGTCCTAGAGAACAGTGTAAGGAACTCCCTCCAGCACATGAGGATCTGAGCAGTTTGCCTTTACACGGGGTGAAAGCAGGCCAGTACGGCGTACCAGTAAGAAGTGGCTGCCAGTACCAGCCCGTACGCAGCTGACGTTAAAGCACTGCCCAGTCAGCCCACGCCGCTTCCAGCAGCTCCCATTGGCCTGG
>NW_027055285.1:0-8000 GCF_011386835.1 Chrysemys picta bellii | reverse complement strand
CTATGAGAACTGCTTGCAAGATTGTGGCAGCATTGATTCCAAATTTATCCTGGATTAACCCTTTGACCTCCACTCTAGTCTATAAATCTGACCTGAATCTGAACACCAGCTCATTGCCTTTGCAGGGTTTTTTGTTCTCTTTGTTTCACGTCTCTGTTTCAAGAATGCCTTATGTTAAAAGTATAAATAATAGGTTTGCACTTGCTATGAACAAGGGTTGAGTGGAAATGCTTAGTAAAGTTTATTTCAATATAGAGCAAGTAAGCTGAGCATACAAATAATGTACCAGTAAAATACAAATCCAAGTTGTCTGTTGTTCTTGGGTAACTGAAACCCTTCAGTATCATTTTCATGTTAATATCCTTCTAAATTATCACCATCTTTCAGTAAGTACTTAGTAGCCCATAACTCTTTCATTTTTGTAGATGACTTTTCCTTTAACAATAACATACTCAATCAATTCTTGATGTCCCCCAAACTGGTAAATCAAGTGCTCCCATCTAAAAAGACAGTAAAACATTTATGTAATATCAATATTTTCACAAAAGCAGATCACATACAGAGCATACATTGAACAAATTGGCCAGCCTGAATCCCGAGAAGCGAGTATTATGTTTTGATCCTTTGTCTCGGTATTATAGTAAGACGGTAAGCTACAGATGCACAAATCCGTATAGAATTCCTTGTACTGTTTCCATGTAATAAGTGCTTTCAAAATAGTGGTATTAGGATTTATGAGTATATAATCTTTAAAATCTTGGTCCATATTCTCCACTGGAGTTTATACCTATTGAAAATGAGTGCAAAGTCAGTGTAAAATGCTACTAAAGTACAGGTGTAAGTGACTCCACAAGGTGCAATGCAGTGGCGAATCAGGCCCCTTATGTTAAATTAGGTTTTAAACAACAATTTAAGTACATACCTTGATGAATTAATGATAATGAGATCCCCCTGTTTGCCATTCTCTATGGAGCCATGCATATGGGATCTTCTAAGAGCATAAGCTGCATTAATGGTGGCAGCTGCTAAAGCCTCGTTCATTGACATTTTCATGTTTACACAGGCCAAGTGCATTACCAGGGGCTAATACAAAAATAAAGGGGAAAACAGGAGTTACCAATAATGCAAACAGGTCATCTGCCTATTGTGTAATGCTGGGGAGGCCCAAAGCCCCCAAGCAGGCTGACCCAGGTAACTGGTCTCCTGCATCTTGTCCATTCCAAAACAAGAACTGGGAACAATTACACAGGATGCTCCTTCCTCCTCCGTAACTGGCCAAGCCTCCCAAAGCAGATGTGAAAAACGTGAGCCTCTTGACCTGAGAGGCACTTCTGGAGAAAATACTCTGAGTCAGATCCTCCGCTGGTGTAATTCATCTAAGCTGAGGATCTGACGCTCTGTCTCGTTATTAAGAAGACTCCCTTTAAGTGAGCAGGAACTACCCGTGTGTTGTGACAGTAGAAGACAGTTAACCATTTTCTGTGCAGTAATATGCCTTAAGAATGGCTTACCATTGAATAACAGTAGGCATTAGGGTTGAAATCACTGCCAAGAGCAACTATGACCCCTTCTTTTAACATTTTCCTAGCTTGAGGTTGCTTCAGTCTAGGAAAAAAATACATTTGTCAGTACAGTACATTTAGCTATTATGCTTTGAATTACACCAGGAAAAATTCCATGTATTACTGGGTTTGTATACAGGGTGTAACCAGATTCGCTAATCACTTTGGAAACCAGAAGCCAAATTCTGCTCTCAGCTACCCACCCCATTGATTTTATAGCTGGAATCTGGTACCTTGTGCTTTTGACGCTGCTGTAATTTTGGTGGCAGCCACTCTCAAATTAGTGCAGTGATATAAAAGACCTGCCTCTTTGTTTAAGTGCTGGTGCTCACATTTTTCACTTCTCCTTCCATATTTCTTGGATGCACAGATCTGAGGGAGTAATGAGCTGCTAACAAAGGTCAGACTCCAAGCTTGTTGTCCTATAATTTAGTTGCACAGCTTGGAATCTTTGGACCAACCCCTATGAAGTACCGAACAACTACAATAGTCAGTGCAGCCAGTGAGAGCTATGGGGGCCTGATCCTGTGAAGTTCCAAGTCTTCCGGCTACCCTACCCATGAGGTCAAAAGGAGGTGAAGATGTTCAGCACGTTATTGGAGGTACTCCCCACTTCTCAGTATATCAGATCCTTATTCTGGTGCAAAGTGCTTCTCAGGGTCTGGCCTTATATTAGCTAGTCAAATAACTTCCGCAATCCTGAATTTGGCTTCTTGGCAGAATCACAGAGTTTTTGTATGAGAATGGAAAGGTGATACACAAACAACAATCCAATTCAAATGGTTCTCTGACACAACAAAGGAGCTATTGTTTGGTTTTGATGTTCAGTTCCTTGTTGGTTAATTTAGGATACGTCCACATTGCAATTTGGAGGTTCAGCTGCAGCACGTTTAGGCAAAGATGAGCTACCTTTGATCTAGCCAGCTCAAAGAACAAAGCAGGGAAGCTGTGGCAGCCTGGGCTTGTTGCTCAAGTACATATTCAGGGTTTCAAGTGACTATCCCACGCCACCACCCATGCTGCTGCAGCTTCACTGCTATTTTTAGTGTGTTAGCTCAATCAAAAGCTAGCTTGGGCTCGCCTACCACGCTGCAGTCACAGCTCCTCAGTGCAGTCACACCTCCCAATTGCAGTGTAGACATACACCTGTGGACACAAAGAGGTTGCCCATTTAATTGGTGTATATGGATCTGTATGTTAAATATCTCTCAAAAGCAACTAGAGCTTTTGAGAAAATACCTGATGTTGCCTGAGTAAAAATTAAACAAAATTGCTAAAATTTTATATGCACCCTTTTCAGCTTGTTGGGCAATAAGTGGTCCATTTCCTCAAGTCATATATAAAAGAAACTTTTGCAAATGAGCAAATATACATACTGCAAATAAAATTTGGATTACCAAAAAATCCAGTTCGCAAGGTGACATCTTCAGTTAATGTCTACCTGCTTTAGTTAATGCATCAGATAGGTTGCTGGGGACCCATCTCAGTGCATCTCAGAAATAGGGCATTGACTAGATTTTATGGGACCTCATAGTAAGTAAGATGTGTGGAGGCCCATCTAGCCTCCTTTATGGGTGTGGCCATTATCCGTGGTCCCTGACTGAGTTAAGGAAGATAAGAACCTTCTGAAATATGAGAATTTTGAGCCAAAAGAATGCTCCTGCTGTTAGTTTTGGCTGTCATATCCAACTTGTCAAAATGGCATTACCTCAGCATGTAGGCAGTGGTTGGTAAAAGGACAGCCGCACACTTGGCACTTGCCATTGCAGCGATGCCTTCATCGCTAATTTCTTCCAGGTGACTTATAGCCTGGGCTCCTAGTTCAGCTCCGAGCTAAATAGATTATCACGAAAGATTTAACAGAAAAATTACTAACAGATTCCAACGAATCACTGAAGCTATGTTCTTACTATCAATCTGCTTGGACAGACAATTCATTAGGATACTACCTAAGGCCTATTTACAAAACACTAATTAAAAAAATTCAGCGTGATCTCTAAAGAATAAGTAATTTTAAGACAAATTTTACTGCAGTAAAGCTTTCATGAAGTTATTAAAGTTATTAACCCTCTTTTAAATGTAATCAAAAGAATCTGGTCAGGCTGATGCCCTGAACAGAGTTTTTAACTGACTCAATGAATATAAACAATTGTACAATTATGGATAAAATTATAAACAGGTTTTGTGCAGAAGAGAGTCGACGGAAACTGATAGTCTTATGGAAATGGATAAACTGACCTATGCAATTCTAGAGCTACCCACTGTAAAGAATTCTATATTGGGCCAGAGACTGATCTTCTCCAAATACAACAAAATTAAGCTTTGGCAGACTAATGAGGGGGATTAAAAGGAGGCACTGCTCAAATGATGACAAAGTATGGACTCTGACACCCCTTTACAGAATGGCTGTTATTGGCTGCTGCCAGTGAGAATGTCTGTACTGTTGGGAAGACATAAACTGCATGACTGAGGAAAAAATAAATATTTTTTAAAATAGTGTATCAAAACCTATACTTTGTACCAGTAATGAACGGGGTCACAGATATCCATCTTTCCTATTGACCTCACTACCAGAGGGATAAGCTAAGTCAATATTTGAAAAGCCAGTAGACAAGTTACCAATAAAGGTCAAGGATTCCACACCTTTAACTCATCAACTTTGCACATTGGTGGTACTTGCGATTTATTTCACAAACTACTTATACTTTTCTGGAACAACATATTGATTTGGAATATTGTAAATCTCTCAAAGCATCAGTTCTCCCAAAGGCAAGTCAAAAGCAAAAATGGCTTAAATGCATACAGAATGAAGAATTACCTCTGCAGATTTCATTGGATGGAGTTCATCACCATGGAAGTTAATCTGTAACCCTATCTCTTTTCCAGCCTGAAGAATTCTTCTGGTACAATTCAGATCAAAGACACCTTTCTCACAAAACACATCTATGTTATTAACATGTATTTCACCATTTAGGTTCAGCTCCTTCAGTTTAGGGAGATGGTTATTGATAATGTCATCTGTGGCTTCAGTAGCATTTTTCCCTCTAATGAAAAGAAAATGTTACAAAGACATGGAATGATTTAGTCTTTGACCCTTGTATGTAATTAATGTATGTAATAACTATATTAGTTTTAAAAGGTGTATATACAAAAAAACCCTTAGACATTTAGTTTTCAGCAGACCAGCTTTAGGATTTTGGAGGGGACTCAAGTTAGGATAAAGTCATAGGAGGTGTCAAAGTTAGAATCAGGACTCACAATTTTGTCAAGACCACTCTGTTTATTAGCAAAAAGAAGAACAGGAGTACTTGTGGTACCTTAGAGACTAACAAATTTATTAGAGCATAAGCTTTCGTGGACTACAGCCCACTTCTTCGGATGCATATAGAATGGAACATATATTGAGGAGATATATATACACAGATACAGAGAGCATAAACAGGTGGGAGTTGTCTTACCAACTCTGAGAGGCCAATTAATTAAGAGAAAAAAAACTTTTGAAGTGATAATCAAGCTAGCCCAGTACAGACAGTTTGACAATAAGTGTGAGAATACTTACAAGGGGAGATAGAGTCAATGTTTGTAATGGCTCAGCCATTCCCAGTCCTTATTCAAACCGGAGTTGATTGTGTCTAGTTTGCATATCAATTCTAGCTCAGCAGTCTCTCGTTGGAGTCTGTTTTTGAAGTTTTTCTGTTGTAATATAGCCACCCGCAGGTCTGTCACTGAATGACCAGACAGGTTAAAGTGTTCTCCCACTGGTTTTTGAGTATTTTGATTCCTGATGTCAGATTTGTGTCCATTAATTCTTTTGTGTAGAGACTGTCCGGTTTGGCCAATGTACATGGCAGAGGGGCATTGCTGGCACATGATGGCATATATCACATTGGTAGATGTGCAGGTGAACGAGCCCCTGATGGTATGGCTGATGTGATTAGGTCCTATGATGATGTCACTTGAATAGATATGTGGACAGAGTTGGCATCGGGGTTTGTTACAAGGATAGGTTCCTGGGTTAGTGGTTTTGTTCAGTGATGTGTGGTTGCTGGTGAGTATTTGCTTTAGGTTGGGGGGTTGTCTGTAAGCGAGGACAGGTCTGTCTCCCAAGATCTGTGAGAGTAAAGGATCATCTTTCAGGATAGGTTGTAGATCTCTGATGATGCGCTGGAGAGGTTTTAGTTGGGGGCTGAAGGTGACAGCTAGTGGTGTTCTGTTATTTTCTTTGTTGGGCCTGTCTTGTAGGAGGTGACTTCTGGGTACTCGTCTGGCTCTGTCAATCTGTTTTTTCACTTCAGCAGGTGGGTATTGTAGTTTTAAGAATGCTTGATAGAGATCTTGTAGGTGCTTGTCTCTATCCGAGGGATTGGAGCAAATGCGGTTATATCTTAGAGCTTGGCTGTAGACAATGGATCGTGTGGTGTGTCCTGGATGGAAGCTGGAGGCATGTAGGTAAGTGTAGCGGTCAGTAGGTTTCCGGTATAGGGTGGTATTGATGTGACCATCGTTTATTAGCACAGTAGTGTCCAGGAAATGGACCGCTTGTGTGGATTGATCTAGGCTGAGGTTGATGGTGGGATGGAAATTATTGAAATCATGGTGAAATTCCTCAAGGGCTTCTTTTCCATGGGTCCAGATGATGAAGATGTCATCAATGTAGCGCAAGTAGAGTAGGGGCGTTAGGGGACGAGAGCTAAGGAAGCGTTGTTCTAAGTCAGCCATAAAAATGTTGGCATATTGTGGGGCCATGCGGGTACCCATAGCAGTGCCGCTAACTTGAAGGTATATATTGTCCCCAAATGTGAAATAGTTGTGGGTGAGGACAAAATCACAAAGTTCAGCCACCAGGTTAGCTGTGACATTATCAGGGATACTGTTCCTGATAGCTTGTAGTCCATCTTTGTGTGGAATATTGGTGTAGAGGGCTTCTACGTCCATAGTGGCCAGGATGGTGTTTTCTGGAAGATCACCGATGGATTGTAGTTTCCTCAGGAAGTCAGTGGTGTCTCGAAGATAGCTGGGAGTGCTGGTAGCGTAGGGTCTGAGGAGAGAGTCTACATAACCAGACAAGCCTGATGTTAGGGTGCCAATGCCTGAGATGATGGGGCGTCCAGGATATCCAGGTTTATGGATCTTGGGTAGCAAATAGAATACCCCTGGTCGGGGTTCTAGGCATGTGTCTGTACGGATTTGTTCCTGTGCTTTGTCAGGGAGTTTTTTTAGCAGATGGTGTAGTTTCTTTAGGTAATCCTCAGTGGGATCAGAGGATAATGGCCTGTAGAATGTGGTGTTAGAGAGCTGTCTAGCAGCCTCCTGGTCATATTCCAATTTATTCATGATGACGACAGCACCTCCTTTGTCAGCCTTTTTGATTATGATGTCAGGGTTGTTTCTGAGGCTGGGTACCCGCATGGCCCCACAATATGCCAACATTTTTATGGCTCTGCTAATACAATCAGATAATGTGAGCCTCCATGCAAGATTCAAACAGTCTTATTTATACAGATAAAAGGGTGCAAACTAAACAAAAGGACAGAGAGAGCAAAATTGTAAAATATGCATGGAGCACAATATGCATATCCTGCTTCCTTGTTAACTCTTATCGATCTAAGACTAATGCTTCACCAATTGCCCTTAAGTGGCAAGTTAAGCAGTTAATGTCTGCTTTCCTGCCCCCGTGGCTTGCAGCATTTCTCATTTCTACTTAAAGGTACATACAGCATTCTTTAATTCATTCTATTTCTTTAATATAATTCATTTCACTTTCACAATCCCTCCTTTTGGTCAAGCTTACGCAAAGACCAACAATTACTGGGTTCCACATATTAATAGTTCTTTATCTCTTCGTTCATCAGTGATATTTAACATCATCATATTAGCACTCTGTTTTGGGGCAGTCACCTGGGTGGCATACCTTACACAATTCTGGATACAACAGGAGATTAACTGAAAACATACAAAAATCATTAGGATTCCACACAGGATAGTCAGGGCTCCCTGAAACAACCAGTTTCCTATGCCAGAGAAATTGAATAGGTTACTTAGCCACTTCCATAAAGAACTTGGCTCTTCATGGGGAAGAGATGCAATTTGTTCTAAGTGACTAGCGCGATCTATTACCTCATTGGTGTCGTCAGGTATGAACACACAACATTCTTTTCCAATGAGAGCACAGGTCCCTCCTTTGGCCGCCAGCACTATGTCCAGTGCCTGACGGTTTTGGAGGGCCATCTGTCGGATCGCCCCTGTTTCTTTGGCCAGGGTCTTTAAACTCTCTCCGGTTTCATTTGCCATTATTTCAACTACTGCTTGTAACCTTAGGAGCCTTTTTGCATGGTGTATTACTCCCCCAAGTGGGATAAGGGAACTGCCAATGGCCTCTTCCCAGGTCAAGGGGCGTATGTTATTTACATACCATTGAGCATCAGATAAGTCCCTTCT
>NW_027055284.1:0-8000 GCF_011386835.1 Chrysemys picta bellii | reverse complement strand
CCCCTTGCCTCAGTTTCCCAGCTTGCGATGAGAGAGTCCAATGGACGAATGTCCCTTTGGCACACCCCTCCCATTTTCCCTCTGCTGTCCCCGTACCCGGTTTACGGGCCCAGCTCAGCAGAGTTTGAGAGTTCAGGGGGTGTTCGGGGGGGTTGGCCTCCTGCCCCAGGGAGAGAAGGGGTGGGCCAGGGATGCCTCTGCCTCTGCTCTGCACCGCTGCTGCTCCATGCTGCCGTCTCTGCCTGGAGCTGCGATGCCATGCTCTGAGGGGCCTCCAGCCCGGAGTGAGTCCAGCTCTTAGGCTTGGTCTACACTACCCCCCCTAATTCGAACTAAGGTACGCAACTTCAGCTACGTGAATAACGTAGCTGAAGTTCGAAGTACCTTATTTCGAATTAGTTCAAACTTACCTTGGTCCACACTCGGCAGGCAGGCTCCCCCGTCGACTCCGCGGTACTCCTCTCGGCGAGCTGGAGTACCGCAGTCGACGGCGAGCACTTCCGGGTTCGACTTATCGCGTCCAGACTAGACGCGATAAGTCGAACCCAGAAGTTCGATTTCCAGCCGTCGAACTTGCCGGTAAGTGTAGCCAAGGCCTTAATGACTTCCCTGGCTAGGGGGAACCTCGCTGCTGCTCCCCCCTGTACTGTCTTTCACCACAGCACCGGCTCTATGGTGCCCAGGTCAACCGGCTTCACAGTGTTTTCAGCTCTAGGGATCACTGAGAAGACTCTGTCTTTAAGCACTGGGCAGACCCAACGTTTTGTAGGCGCCTTTCACCAAACCCACACACCCGGTGGGAACCCCTCTCCCCACCGCCCTCGGACTTTCAGTTCCATTTGGTATCACTAACCCCTGCTTAGCACGTGGGGTTACAGAGACTGAACCCCCTCTCCCGCCATTGTCCCGACAGGTCACGGCCGGGTGAGGAGATACCTGAGTGGGATGGGCTGGAGCGACACTGCGCTGCTGCTGCATCTGTCCCACAGGGAAGAGGATCAAACTGGATTCATTCAGCGACTGTCAAGGCAGCTGCTCTCTGTGTCCCAGCTCTCTGGCTGGGATACAGGGGGCAGGAACTGGTGCATTAGAGGGAACAGCTCCACGTCCGTATAGTTCTGGAAAAGAGCACCCAGGCGGTTCACCCGCATGCACGCTTCTCGACCCTGCAACCTGCCAGCACCTGGCACACGCCATTGAAATGTGCAACAAAGGACACGAGATGGGACCTGTTTATTTTGTTGCACGTGGCACCAGTTTGTTTAGTGTGATGTGCTCCAGTCTGCTCATTTGGGGACCAGGTTTTGGGATGAGGGGGAGTTTGTGCTGTCACACAAACAACGAATGAATTTCCCACATGCAATTCATGCTGCCTCCCCCCCCCGCCCGCACACCCCGAATGCCAGCTGCAGCCGGCCCCATAAGTCTGGCTGCCCCAACAAACTGGTAAAGCAGCTTCCAGTGGATTCTGGCTGATTCTGGCTACACATCTGTGAGGAACTGGGACTGTTCTTACTGTGGTCTTTGAATGCTGACAGCGGAGTGTGTCTGGGATAGTCTGCATTGGGGGATGGGAGACTGACCGGAGAATACCTGAGCGTGTAACATGAGAACCCAGGAAGGGGTTAGAGGCCAGGTGACACCTTTGCCCAGGAAACTGAACAAAGGCTGTGGGAGGGGGTCTCTGAAGGGAGAGTTTCAGGAGCTGGCTGGTGGAATGGCTGGGAGGCAGACAGGGCTCTGACCTCCCAAGGGGGCTGGGGTGCCCGAGGACCCCAAGATGGACCTAACTGAGGGGGTCCTGTTTTCTGTGCCTGCGGGACCTGTCTTGAACTGTGTCCCTGTCGTCTAAATAAACCTTCTGCTTTACTGGCTGGCTGAGAGTCATGGTGAATGGCAGGAAGCTGGGGGTGCAGGGCCCTGAGTCCCCCCACACTCCGTGACAGGATCACCCCCATCAGCTGGGCGTGCTGGGCCGACCCCATGCACAACAGGGGCATCAGCGCGGCCACCCTGACGCTCTGATTGTGACTCGGGATTGTGGGAGCTTCTCACCTGTCCCATGGAAACGTGGCCAAAGGCGCCAATTGTCCCTTCATCAAAATGGCGCCATCTCCCACTGCTGCCAGCGGGGCTGAGGCCTGCGCGAGGGCCGCCCCGTCCCCACGCTCTGTCTGCATGTGGCAGGCAGGCTGCCCTCCTGACGCTGGCTGCCACCTCCCGCTGGGCTCCAGGAGGCTGAAGCCGAGCCCACAGGCAGACTGGCTGAGGCCATGGTTCAGGGCCTGGACAGCGCATGGGGACTGTGAGGGGATGTGGGAGGAAGGCTGAGCGGGTTGCAGGGGGGTGTGGGGGCAGGGATAGGGGGCAGGCTGAGGGGGACAGAGGGATATGGGCATGAAGGAGACAGAGTGTGCAGGGGGAACGCTGAAAGGGGTAGTAGGTGTGGGGGGCAGGGAGAAGGCTGAGGGGGCCAGGGAGTGTGGGGGGCAGGGGGAAGGCTGAGGGGGGCATGGGGATGGGGCAGAGGGGAGGCTGAGGGGGTTGGAGGTGATCATGTGGGATATAAGAGCGGCTGAGGGAGGTGCAGGGGCATGTGGGGGCAGGGGGCAGAAGAATGTGGGGGAAGGTTAAGGGGGCCGGGGTGTGGGGAGCCGAGGGAGGCTGAGGGGGGTACAGGGGGATGGGGACAGGAAGGAGGCTAAGGGAGGCAGGAGGGAGGCTCAGGGAGATGTGGGGGGCAGGGGAGAGGCTAGGGTTTGTGCACAGAGGACAGTCATAGAGTCATAGAATCATAGAATATCAGGGTTGGAGGGGACCTCAGGAGGTCATCTAGTCCAACCCCCTGCTCAAAGCAGGACCAATTCCCAACTAAATCATCCCAGCCAGGGCTTTGTCAAGCCGGGACTTAAAAACCTCCAAGGAAGGAGACTCCACCACCTCCCTAGGTAATGCATTTCGGTAGGGCTTAGGGGCCACAAACGAGACCAGGGCCCCCTGGTGCTAGGCGCTGTCCAAACACATGATAAGAGATTGGCCCCACCCCAGAGAGCCTACAGTCTACACAGACAAAAAGTGGGTGGGGAAACAGAGGCACGGAGAAATGAAGTGACCAAAGTTAAAGAGCAGGTCAGGAATAGAACCCAGGTGTCCTGACACCCAGGCCTGTGCCCTCAACCAAACCTATACGGCTATCCTGAGGTCAGCACATCCTTCAAACGGGGACCTGTGCTCGGAACCAAATACAGGGCACGTTCCTTTTGGCTTCTTTCTGATGAATAAAGGGTAGTTGTTGTTAAAGCCCTGTGGGGTTTGATTTGCTTTTACATTAGAAATGCAGATTTTGTCCACCCTTCTTTTTTCGTGGCTGGCTCTATGGGTGACGACAGAACTACTGGGTTGACGAGGTCGGTTTATTATTATTTAACGTTTCTCTCGTGGTAGTGCTGAAAGACCATTATCAGCTGGGCCCTACTTTTGCTGGGCCTGTACAGTCATACCTCAAGTGTCACTCCCGTGCTATTCTGTTCTGTGCAGGTCATTATACCACGTTCACCACCACAGTATCACAGCACCTTCCAGTGGTGCATTACACTACATGACTAACACCCGTCACGTATTTGTTCCCTTGTCCTCTCCCAAGAGTGAGAAGTGTGTGCGATCAAGAGGGCTTTTTAATAATACATACACATAGCAACGTGTGTGTGTGTGTGTATATATCAGAGAAGGCGCTGTAAAGAAATGCCTTGCATTGGAGCGGATGGTGGGGCAGTTTGGGATGGTCCTTAGTGGCACCTTAGAGACTAACAGGTATATATACAGCACATGAAAAGATGGGAGTTGTCTTACCAAGTGGGAGGTCAGTCTAATGAAGTCATCTGATGAAGTGGGTTCTAGCCCACGAAAGCTTATGCCCAAATATATTTGTTAATCTCTAAGGTGCCACAAGGACTCCTCGTTGTTTTTGCTGATACAGACTAACATGGCTACCACACTGAAACCTGTCTCTTGTTATAGCGTCCTACTGTGCCAGAGAAGCAAAACTATCACCCAGTCTGTGCCCCAGAGAACTTACCGTCCAAACAGGGTGACAGAGAAGTATACTAAGACGTGCACAGTACACTCAGTGTGATCACAGATTTGCACAGCTTTCTCACAAGTACCAAGGATATGAAACCTGAGTGATCAAGGGAGGAAGGAAGGGGGTTTTGGTCAGGCTGCTTGAAACAGGTGCATGGGGAGGAGGTCGGTTGTTCTGGTTGGCACCCATTTCACTCAAATGCCGAACACACAGTAGGGAGAAAAGCTCTCTTTGCTAAATATTCAGTGGTCATGCTCCTTTGGTTTGAGGGATTAGAAAACTCCCTCTGGAGCCCACCAGCAGAAACAGGGAAGCTAAGACTGGGTATGTCTAAAGTGAAAAACAAGAAAGAAACAATTTAAAAAAAAAGTCTTTTCATGCTTTCTTTATCCACCATAAAGAAGAAAAAAATAAGAGCTCAAACCCAATTGTTTAGCATGTCACCTTTAATGAGCAGAGGTGAACTTTGTTGAGATCCTAGGAACAGAGTGATGCACTGTATGATTATAGATGTGTCACTGTGTGTTTGTGTGTGAGTGCACCTTTGCTTACTCACCTATATCCACGCACATTTCAGAGGAGAGGGGAGGGGAAGGCAAAGCCGCCTCGGAAAGGTGAGCGGCCTCTGATATGGATTTTATTTGTGTGAACAGTTTGGGTGGCCGACGCTCTCTTCCTTTCAGGCAGTATTTGCTAAATTAATGAGATGTCTCTGAGATGAATCACCGTGCAGCCTGGTGGCAGTACCTGCATTGCCGGCCAGATTTGAACATTACTAGCGCACCTTTCACAGGAGTTTTACCTTCTCCCAGCAGCCGAGGCTGGGCCGTGCTGCAAAGTTCCCAACTCTCAGGCAGGGCTGGCTCTAATTTTTTTGCCGCCCCAAGCAAAAAAAAAGAGTGCCGCCCTCCATAGCGCCGCCATAACACACGCCCTCAGCACCGCGACGCCACCCCACCAACGCGGAGCGCCGCGGAGCCGAACACCCCACCGCCGAGCCGTGCTGCCAAACACCGCCCCCGCCCCCGCGGAGCGCCCTGCTTTGCCGCCACCCCCCCCAGGAGCACTGCTGCCGAATCCCACCCCCCAGTGCCCCCTACACGCCCAGCCGACGAAACAAAAACAACCCACCCCACCCCCAGCGACCAAACTCCCCCCCCCCAAAAAAAAACCCACCACCCCAAGATTGGCCGCCCCTTATCAGGTGCCGCCCCAAGCACGTGCTTGGTCGGCTGGTGCCTGGAGCCGGCCCTGCTTTCAGGGGCTGAGTGCGAGTCCCGGGCTTTGGGCACCAACAGGAGGAGCTGCCATGATAGTGGGAGAAGCTCCTTTGACGCCGTGATGTTCAGGGCTGGGCCTGAGGGCAGAGCTCTGTGCGAGAGCCCCAGGGCTGAGGGCACAGACCTGCCCTGCTCTCCCCGCGTGTCTGACCCCATAGCAGAGAGGGTGCCAGGGCAGGGCACGGGGGACCTCAGCAGAGGAGAGGGCAGTGGGAGGTAGAGGAGTGTTGCTGCTGGGTGCAGACAGTACCAGGCAGTGGCTGGCAGTTCCCCTGCCTTACGGGGAGGAGAGGGGAAGTGGAGTCTCCATCGGAGCAGCCAGCAGGAGCCGGGCATTACAGGCTGACTTTTCTACCTGGGATGATCACACCCATTGGCCGGGGAGTCAAAAGCCGGATGTAAAAACATGCTCTGATTTGTTTTCTTTTTAGAAGAAGGAACCCACCAGCCTCACTGTTCCTTCTCCCCCCTCTGGTGAATACTGGGTCAGCCGCACGGACAAGCCAGTCTGGTGCCTTGCTTCAGGGCTCAGTTTCTTCTTCAGCTGAGGAGAAAGGAACCATGCAACAGCAACGTAACGTCACAGTCCCGTTCCCCACCTGTCCTGTGGAGTCTTCTGGCCTTTAGAGCTACTGGTCAGGGCCTCCCCCAGTCTGCGGGGGGCCACAGGGCCTGCTGGCCTCCTCGCAGCCTCTGCTGAGGCTACAGGAGAGAGGCCTCTTCAGTTTGCAGAAAGAAAGAAATCTCTGGGGTGAGCACACAGCAGATGTCTGTTTTCCCAGGGCCAGATGCTGCCACCTTGTCACTGGAAGGACCCGTGTGACCTCTGACCACAGATGAGGGAGGACGCCCAGCCTGGCTAGACAGATTCCTTCCTGGCATGGCTGGGGACAGAAGCCTGCAGCCAAAGCTCACACTGCAGGAAACAACCTGCAGAGGCCTTTCATCTCCCCAGGGTCAGACGTCACCACTAGGAGAATGTGAGCGCCGGAGCACTGGGGGAGCTGGGCTGAGATGGCATCCCAGGGCACAACTACCTGTGTCAAGTCCATTCTGTTTCCACGCTCAGCAAAGATGCAGGGAGCTGTGCGGTCAGGAGAGGCGCTGGTCAGAATTTGCCAGTGGAACTGTTTTTCCATCAGAAATTGCCAGCTTGTCAAAATCCAAACGTTTCGTGGGAACACGTCGATGTGGACAAACCTTCAGACAGAAAGCAGGAAAGTTTCGCACGGAAAGCTGCTTGGCTCCCTGCCAGCTCGCCCGCCTGCCCACCTGCTTGACAGGCTGATGGGGGGCCTGGGCTTCCAGGCTGCTGAGAGAAGCCCTGGCTCCCAAGATCCCAGGGTCCCCGAAACCCTCTCCTCGCAGGGGTAATGTTCTGGTTACTGCACAGCTCTAGGAGGAGGGGAGGTATCCGATGCCCCACAAGCCACCAATCCTCCCTGCCAAGGTCCCAGTAACTACGATAGCCTGTGAAAACATCCTAAGCTTTAGGTCACTCTCCCTGCCAGGTGAAAGGGTGCGAGCTGGACCCCTCCCTGCCACCAGAGTCCAGCACTGCCGAGAAAGCCAAGTGTGGACTAAACTAAGCCCCTGGTTAACCCTTTCCCAGAGGAATCCAGAAGCCACTGATAATTGCAGGCTACATGGTGACCTCTCTCTCAGGTCACTCCCCCATCCTGGAATAGGGGTTGGTGAGTCCTGGACGAACGCCGTTCAGCTGGGAACATGCTCCCCCTTCTCGTGCCGAGGACTACATGAGATGGGTGTAGTGGGCACTCCCGATAAAGGGGACAGTGTGACAGCTGCCTTTCAAATAGGCCCCAGGCATGGGGGGGCCACAGCACCCAATTCCTCTGCCCCCCCAAATGCCTTCGCTGCTTTAACGTACAATCACAACCTGCTCCGCTGACACCTCTGACTCCTGAAAGCCCTAAGGCTCCAGGGGAGCAGGCCCTGCCCTGCCCTGCCCTGGCTGCCCCGGGTGTTACCTCGGAGGGAATCGTTCCAGATTCCAATGGGTGGCAGGTCCAGGGAAGAGCCTTATCTGGGGGGAGGCTGTACCAGACCCGCCCGACCCAGGCAGGCTCCCAGGTACTCTCTGCTCGGGGCTGATAAGGCTCCTTAGCAGTTTCTCTCCAAACAAATTCCAGTTCAAGACACCTGAGAGCTCCACAGCAGGGCAGCATCCCCAGAGCGCAGCAGGGCGGGGGTTAGGAGGAGCAGTCGGTAGCAGCACCTGCCCCTCATACGCAGGAGCGAGAAGTGCCAGCCTCTCTGCACAGAGCAGCAGCGTTCAGCCTGGGCCAGACATGCTGCGGTGATGGGTAAGAGTGGGCTCAGAGAGCCAGAGGGTCTGTGGGGCAGCACTGGGCCCTTCTGCTCCGCACTAGGGCCGGGTGGGCGTGTTCAGCTGGGATTGGAACCCACCAGCACTTGTGGGTGCGAATGTGGGGCTGGAACGCAACGTGGGGCGCTCCCACCTCGCCCGGGGGCGACTGGGGGGAAGGGCAGAGAGACACCTGGGCTGAGACCCCAGCTCCAGGGAGACAGTCACCCCTGCCCAGCCGGGTTAAATTGCCCAGCTGTGTGACAGCCCCCCCATCCCCGAGGGGTCCCCCCCCGGTATGTCACAGCAG
>NW_027055283.1:0-8000 GCF_011386835.1 Chrysemys picta bellii | reverse complement strand
GCTGTCTGGCTAGGGCCCTTGGGGTTTGCATCCCCCAGATTGGATTAAGGGAGGATTGCTCTTGGCTTTTGTTGGGAATTTTAATCCAAGGGAGCCCCGGGGCCTCCCCACAAACCCTGTTTGTATAATGTGTCATGAGAAAAGGAGATTCGACCACAAGGTGCAAAATCATTCTGTGTCAGTCCACTCCAGTATCTTGCCTCTTGCATCAGCAAAGGGGAAGGTGAAATCCCCACAATGCACCTGGCCAGCTTTGCTATTCTCTGACATATGGGTAAAAAATTCCTTCCTCACCCCTCAGTGACCATGGAATCCCTGAAGCATGAGATTGGACTGGCCGTCCGTCTCAGCGTGAGGCGCTCCAATTGTTAGTCCAGCCACAGCTGCATCGGTGCCCTGGGCTGAGAGAATAAAAGGGCTGAGAAGATTCTTTCCTAAGGATACACACAGACACTAAATCCCATTCCTAAAGTCTGCAATCAAAGGCAGTCAGAGCGCAGGACCCGTGGGTATTTATTGAGTCCCAACAGCATGCTGGGGGCTGTACAATACAGGGGAGGGCACAGGCCTGACCCCAAAGAGCAGCGAATCTCTTGCTTGGTTTATTTGATTTCCCATTCTCCTGAGCAGGATCTTGTTTACGCAGGAACTTGAAGGAAGAGAGGGAAGTTTGGGGCAGGAGAAAGGGAGCCTGAGGAGCAGGATGGCAGGGGGTGGCAAGGGAGAGCCAGGGAAGGACACAAAGGGAATGGCTGGGAGAGTGGCGGGGGAATCAGGGATCAGAATAGGCTGGTCTGATGGGTTAGATGATTTTACAGCGGGCTCTGAAGGGGAATGAGAGGAGATGTGGGGGGAGGGCAGAGTTAATGGGATGGGTGATCAAGGCCTGGAGCAGGTGGGCTGGAGAGGATGAGGGGAATTGTAGAGACATGGTAAAGGAAGGACTGTTCAGGAAGGACAGGCAGGGCAGAAAAGGGTGGGGAGTTGCATTGTAAGTAAGAGAGCAGTATGACTGCTCAGAATTCCGGTATGAAACTGCAGAAAAACCTGCGAGTCTCTGGATTAAGTTGAGAAGTGTGAGCAACAAGAGTGATGTCGTGGTGGGAGTCTGCTATAGACCAGCAGACCAGGGGGATGAGGTGGATGAGGCTTTCTTCCGGCAACTAACAGAAGTTGCTGGATCGCAGGCCCTGGTTCTCATGGGAGACGTCAGTCACCCTGATATCTGCAGGGAGAGCAATACAGCGGTGCACAGACAATCCAGGACGTTTTTGGGAAGTGTAGGGGAGAATTTTCTGGTGCAAGTGCTGGAGGAACCAACTAGGGGTAGAGCTCTTCTTAACCTGCTGTTCACAAACCGGGAAGAATTAGTAGGGAAGCAAAAGTGGATGGGAACCTGGGAGGCAGTAACCATGACATGGTCGAGTTCAGAATCCTGACACAAGGAAGAAAGGAGAGCAGCAGAATATGGACCCTAGACTTCAGAAAAGCAGACTTTGCCTCCCTCAGGGAACTGATGGGCAGGATCCCCTGGGAGAATAACATGAGGGGGAAAGGAGTCCAGGAGAGCTGGCTGTATTTTAAAGAATCCTTACTGAGGTTGCAGGAACAACACATCCCAATGTGTAGAAAGAATAGTAAATAACAGTGAAATCCTTGCTGATCTTAAACACAAAAAAGAAGCTTACAAGAAGTAGAAGATTGGACAAATGACCAGGAAGGAGTATAAAAATATTGCTCAGGGTATGTCTACACTATGAGAGTAGTTCGATTTTACTTAAATCGAATTTGTGGAACCGATATTACAAAGTCGAACGTGTGTATCCACACTAAGGACAGTAATTCGACTTTGTGAGTCCACACTAATGGGGCAAACGTCGACATTGGAAGCGGTGCACTGTGGGCAGCTATCCCACAGTTCCCGCAGTCCCCGCTGCCCATTGGAATTCTGGGTCGAGCCTCCAATGCCTGCTGGGGCAAAAAATGTGTTGAGGGTGGTTTTGGGTAACTGTCGTCGTTCAACCGTCACTCCCGCCCTCCCTCCCTGAAAGCGCCGGCGGGCAATCACTTCGCGCACTTTTCTGGTGAGTGACAGCGTGGACGCCACAGCACTGCGAGCATGGAGCCCGCTGTGACCATCGCTGCAGTTATGGCCGTTGTCAACACCTCGCACCTTATCATCCACCTTTTTCAGAGTCAGATGCTGAGAAATCGGACGAGGAGGCTATGGCAGCGCGATGAGGACATTAAGTCTGAGAGGGGCACAGACCTCTCACAAAGCATGGCACCCCACACTGTGAACATCCTGGTGGCAATGGGTCATGTTGATACTGTGGAACGGCGATTCTGGGCCCGGGAAACAAGCACGGACTGGTGGGACCACATAGTGCTGCAGGTCTGCGATGAATCACAGTGGCTTTCGGATGTGTAAGGGAACTTTCCTGGAACTTTGGGAGTTGCTGTCCCCTGCACCCGGATGCGAGCAGCCCTGACTGTCCAGAAGCAAGTGGCCATAGCCCTCTGGAAGCTTGCAATGTCAGACAGCTACCGGTCAGTCGTGAACCACTTTAGCGTGGGCAAATCTACCGTGGGGGTTGCTGTGATGCAAGTAGCCAACGCAATCGTTGAGCTACTGCTGTCAAAGGTAGTGACCCTGGGAAACGTGCAGGTCATCATAGATGGCTTTGCCGCGATGGGATTCCCAAACTGCGGTGGGGCTATAGATGGAACTCACATCCCTGTCCTGGCACCGGACCACCAGGCCAGCCAGTACATTAACAGAAAGGGCTACTTTTCAATGTTGCTGCAAGCACCGGTGGACCATAGGGGATGTTTTACAAACATCAACGTCGGATGGCCGGGCAAGGTTCATGACGCTCGTGTTTTCAGGAACTCTGGTCTGTTTAGATGGCTGCAGGAAGGTATTTACTTCCCGGACCACAAAATAACTGTTGGGGATGTGGAGATGCCTATAGTGATCCTCAGGGATCCTGCCTACCTGCTAATACCCTGGCTCATGAAGCCCTATACAGGCGCCCTGGACACTGAAAAAGAACTCTTCAACTACCGCCTGAGCAAGTGCAGAATGGTGGTGGAGTGTGCTTTTGGATGTCTCAAGGGGAGATGGAGAAGCTTACTGCCTCGCTCTGATCTCAGCGAAACCAATATCCCCATTGTTATTGCAGCTTGCTATGTGCTCCACAATCTCTGTGAGAGCAAGGGGGAGACCTTTATGGCGGGGTGAGAGGTTGAGGCAAATAGCCTGGCTGCTGATTACGCCAAGCCAGACAGCCGTGCGATTAGAAGAGCCCAGCGGGACGCGCTGTGCATCCTGGAGGCCTTCTGCTGAACCTGCCCCCGTGTCTGTACCCTGGTAAAGGTGACTGTCCTCTCCAATTACCAACCCCCTTTCCCCACTTCAAACACACTCTCCTCTAAAAGAACATGATGGAAACAGTAATTAACAGAAACATATTTTTTATTAGCAACTACACAGTTAGGGGATGAAACTGGGACGGGGGCTTGGGTGAGGCAGGAAGGAAAGGACTTATCAAATTTTTGGGAATAAGAGCCTTCTGGTACTTGAGCAGTCTGCAGGGGTGGAATGACAGTTTTCACGGCCCCTGACGCCCCTCCTTCTTGGGACTTTGGGTGAGGGGGGAGATGGGACTTTGTGGCGGGGGGCGGTGCAGTTAGAGATAGACTGCAGCGGGGCTCTGTCCTCCTGCCTCCGGTCCTGCAGAACATCCACAAGGCGCCGGAGCGTGTCCGTTTGCTCCCTCATAAGTGCAAGCAGCGTTTGAGTCGCCTGCTGGTCTTCCTGCCTCCACCTCTCCTCCCGTTCGCTGTGTGATTGCTGGTATTGCGACATGTTCTCCCTCTACTGGGTCTGCTGGGCCGCCTCGGCTCGGGTGCAGCCCATAAGTTCGGAGAACATCTCGTCCCGTGTCCTTTTCTTTCTCCGCCTAATCTGCGCCAGCCTCTGGGAGGGGGATGCCGGGGTAGGTTGGGAGACATTCGCAGCTGTGGGATGGGAAAAAGGGAGTGAATTCCTCACAAAGATACATTTTTGTGAACAATGAACATAGTCTTCCTCTGTGAAGAAGACCATGCACAGCACCTATCACATGTGCACTCAGGACAAGGTCGAATTTTCGGCCTTCGCATTCAGTGCCTGGGGTCTTGCAGTGGAGATCAGACAAGCGGAGCAGGACAGCGGAATTCGGGTAGCAGGCTGACATGGTAAGCCGTAGACTTTTGGCTGCTTAAAACGTAATTTATAGCAGTGCCCTCCTTTCACGTTCAAAGCAATGCTCCTAGCGTTGGCCAGTTCCTGCTGCCGGCAATCCGGCAAGCATGAACTCTGCCCCTGTCTCACCCCCTCGTGGCTGTCCCCAGGAAAGATCCCTGTATGCTGCCCCTCTCCCGCCTCCACCGCGTGGCTGTAAACCGCCGGTTACAGTAATGTAAAGGGACAGGCAAGCAGTCCCAATATTAACATTCCCCTAATTCAAAGCAGGTCACCATGAGCGACATAACTCTGATGAGGATTTCTGACACAGAGAAAGACCGCATGCTGCGTGAATGCCAGCAAAAACCAGGGCCATCTGCGGCCATGCTCTGTAAGGCAATGATCCCAGAGTACTTGCTGCTAGCCCGGCGTGGAAAAGTTTCCTACCACGGAGGACGCAATAAGGCCGCTCTCCCCAGGAACCTCATGCAAAGGCTTTCCAATTAACTCCAGGAGAGCTTCGTGGAGATGTCCCATGAGGATTTCAGCTCTATCCCCGGACATATAGATCTTATTTCCAGTAGCTGCACTGGCAAGGACTAAAAAGTAGAGCGCCTAGGGCAAACTAATCATGATAAACTGGACATTTTTAGATTCTTTTGCAGTAGTTGCACTTCCAAGGACTAAAACGTTAAGCGCCTAGGGCAAACTAATCATGAAAAACCCATTGTTAATATTCCTGTTCTGTTCAAAATAAATGTTTACATGTTTAAAACACTTACCGACTGATCCTTCCCCTGATTTAGGGTCCGGATTAACGCCTGGGGAGGGCTGGTAGGGGATCTCCGTGAGGGTGATGAAGAGATCCTGGCTGTCGGGGAAATCAGCATTGTAAGCGCTGTCGACTGCCTTGTCCTCCTCATCTCCTTCCTCATCTTCCCCGTCCGCTAACATCTCCAAGGAAGCGGCCGTTGACAATATCTCATCGTCAGAGTCCACGGTCAGTGGTGGGGTAGTGGTGGCGGCCGCACCTAAGAATGGAATGCAGTGCCTCGTAGAAACGGCATGTCTGGGGCTGGGATCCGGAGCGTCCGTTTGACTCTTTGGTCTTCTGGTACCCTTGTCTCAGCTCCTTGATTTTCATGCGGCACTGCGTTGAATCCCGGCTGTATCCTCTCTCTGTCATGGCTTTTGAGATCTTCTTGTAGATCTTCGCATTCCATTTTTTCGATTGCTGCTCCGAAAGCACGGACTCATCGCCCCACACAGCAATCAGATCCAAGACTTCCCGATCAGTCCATGCTGGGGCCCTCTTTCTATTCAGCGATTGCATGGTCACCTCTGCTGGAGAACTCTGCATCGTTGCCAGTGCTGCTGAGCTCGCTACAATGTCCAAACAGGAAATGAGATTCAAACTGGCCAGACAGGAAAAGGAATTCAAATTTTCCCGGGGCTTTTTCTGTGTGGCTGGTCAGAGCATCCGAGCTCAGACGGCTGTCCAGAGGGTCAACAGAGTGGTGCACTGTGGGATAGCTCCCAGAGCTATTACCATCGAATTTCATCCATACCTACCCTAAATCGACATGGCCATGTCGAATTTAGCACTACTCCCCTCGTCGGGGAGGAGTACAGAAATCGAATTAAAGAGACCTCTATGTCAAACTAAATAGCTTCGTTGTGTGGACGGGTGCAGGGTTAATTTGATTTAACACTGCTAAATTCAACATAACCTCCTAGTGTAGACCAGGCCTCAGGCATGCAGGAGTGAAATCAGGAAGGCCATATCACACTTGGAGTAGAAGCTAGCAAGAGATGTTAAGAGTAACAAGAAGGGTTTCTTCAGGTAGGTTAGCAACAAGAAGACAGTCAAGGAAAGTGTGGGCCCCTTACTGAATGAGGGAGGCAACCTAGTGACTGATGATGTGAAAAAGCTAATGTACTCAGTGCTTTTTTTGCCTCTGTCTTCATGAAGAAGGTCAGCTCCCAGACTACTGCACTGTGCAGCACTGCATGGGGCGAGGTGACCAGCCCTCTGTGGAGAAAGAAGTGGTTCAGGACTATTTAGAAAAGCTGGACGAGCACAAGTCCATGGGGCCACATGCGCTGCATCCGAGGGTGCTAAAGGACAGGGCTGGCTCTAGGTTTTTTGCCGCCCCAAGCAGCAAAGTGCGGGGGGGGGGGGGAGATAAAGCCGTGATCGGCGGCACTTCGGCAGCAGCTCTTCCGCGCCTCTTCATTCTTCGGCAGCAATTCAGCGGCGGGTCCTTCACTTTGAGAGGGACCCGCCCCCGAATTGCCACCAAAGACCCAGACGTGCCGCCCCTTTCCGTTGGTCGCCCCAAGCACCTGCTTCCTGCACTGGTGCCTGGAGCCAGCCCTGCTAAAGGAGTTGGCGGAGGTGATTGCAGAGCCATTGGCCATTATCTTTGAAAACTCATGGTGATCGGGGGAGGTCCCGGATGACTGGAAAAAGGCTAATGTAGTGCCCATCTTTAAAAAAGGGAAGAAGGAGGATCTGGGGAACTACAGGCCAGTCAGCCTCACCTCAGTCCCTGGAAAAATCATGGAGCAGGTCCTCAAGGAATTAATTCTGAAGCACTTAGAGGAGAGGAAAGTGATGAGGAACAATCAGCATGGATTCACCAAGGGCAAGTCATGTCTGACTAACCTAATTGCCTTCTATGACGAGATAACTGGCTCTGTGGATGAGGGGAAAGCAGTGGATGTGTTATTCCTTGACCTCAGTAAAGCTTTTTTAAATACGGTCTCCGCAGTATTCTTGCCGGCAAGTTAAAGAAGTATGGGCTGGATGAATGGACTATAAGTTGGATAGAAAGCTAGCTAGATCATCAGGCACAACGGGTAGTGATCAATGGCTCCATGTCTAGTTGGCAGCCGGTATGAAGCGGAGTTCCCCAAGGGTCGGTTCTGGGGCTGGTTTTGTTCAATATCTTCATTAATGATTTGGAGGATAGCGTGGACTGCATCCTCAGCAAGTTTGCAGATGATACTAAACTGGGAGGAGTGGTAGATATGCTGGAGGGTAGGGATAGGACACAGAGGGACCTAGACAAATTAGAGGATTGGGCCAAAAGAAATCTGATGAGGTTCAACAAGGACAAGTGCAGAGTCCTGCACTTAGGACGGAAGAATCCCATGCACTGCTACAGACTAGGGACCGAATGGCTAGGCAGCAGTTCTGCAGAAAAGAACCTAGGGGTTACAGTGGACGAGAAGCTGGATATGAATCAACAGTGTGCCCTTGTTGCCAAGAAGGCTAACAGCATTTTGGGCTGTATAAGTAGGGGCATTGCCAGCAGATCGAGGGACATGATCGTTCCCTTCTATTTGACATTGGTGAGGCCTCATCTGGAGTACTGTGTCCAGTTTTGGGCCCCACACTACAAGAAGGATGTGGAAAAATGGGAAAGAGTCCAGCAGAGGGCAACAAAAATGAGCACATGACTTATGAGGAGAGGCTGAGGGAACTGGGATTGTTTAGTCCGCAGAAGAGAAGAATGAGGGGGGATTTGATAGCTGCTTTCAACTACCTGAAAGGGGGTTTCAAAGAGGGTGGATCTAGACTGTTCTCAGTGGTAGCAGATGACAGAACAAGGAGTAATGGTCTCAAGTTGCAGTGGGGGAGGTTTAGGTTGGATATTAGGAAAAACTTTTTCACTAGGAGGGTGGTGAAGCACGGGAATGGGTTACCTAGGGAGGTGGTGGAATCTCCTTCCTTAGAGGTTTTTAAGGTCAGGCTTGACAAAGC
>NW_027055282.1:0-8000 GCF_011386835.1 Chrysemys picta bellii | reverse complement strand
CTCCATCTTGGCTTTGGAGATCTTCTCGTAGATCTTCGCATTCCATTTTTTCGATCGCTGCTCTGAAAGCACGGACTCATCGCCCCACACAGCAATCAGATCCAAGACTTCCCAATCAGTCCATGCTGGGGCCCTCTTTCTATTCAGCAATTGCATGGTCACCTCTGCTGGAGAGCTATGCATCGTTGCCAGTGCTGCTGAGCTCGCCACAATGTCCAAACAGGAAATGAGATTCAAACTGGCCAGACAGGAAAAGGAATTCAAATTTTCCCGGGGCTTTTTCTGTGTGGCTGGTCAGAGCATCCGAGCTCAGACGGCTGTCCAGAGCGTCAACAGAGTGGTGCACTGTGGGATAGCTCCTGGAGCTATTACCATCGAATTCCATCCACACCTACCCTAATTCGACATGGCCATGTCGAATTTAGCGCTATTCCCCTCGTCGGGGAGGAGTACAGAAATCGAATTAAAGAGACCTCTATGTCGAACTAAATAGCTTCGTTGTGTGGACGAGTGCAGGGTTAATTTGATTTAACACTGCTAAATTCAACATAACCTCCTAGTGTAGACCAGGCCTCAGGCATGCAGGAGTGAAATCAGGAAGGCCAAATCACACTTGGAGTTGCAGCTAGCAAGAGATGTTAAGAGTAACAATAAAGGTTTCTTCAGGTACGTTAGCAACAAGAAGAAAGTCAAGGAAAGTGTGGGCCCCTTACTGAATGAGGGAGGCAACCTAGTGACAGAGGATGTGGAAAAAGCTAATGTACTCAGTGCTTTTTTTGCCTCTGTCTTCATGAAGAAGGTCAGCTCCCAGACTACTGCACTGTGCAGCACTGCATGGGGCGAGGTGACCAGCCCTCTGTGGAGAAAGAAGTGGTTCGGGACTATTTAGAAAAGCTGGACGAGCACAAGTCCATGGGCCCAGATGTGTTGCATCCGAGGGTGCTAAAGGACAGGGCTGGCTCTAGGTTTTTTGCCGCCCCAAGCAGCGAAGTGGGGCGGGGGTGGGTATTGTAGTTTTACGAATGCTTGATAAAGATCTTGTAGGTGTTTGTCTCTGTCTGAGGGGTTGGAGCAAATTCGGTTGTATCTTAGGGCTTGGCTGTAGACAATGGATTGTGTGATGTGTCTTGGATGGAAGCTGGAGGCATGTAGGTACATATAGCGGTCAGTAGGTTTCTGGTATAGGGTGGTGTTTATGTGACCATCACTTATTTGCCCTGTAGTGTCCAAGAAGTGGATGTCTTGTGTGGACTAGTCCAGGCTGAGGTTGATGGTGGGGTGGAAATTGTTGAAGTCCAGGTGGAATTCTTCAAGGACCTCCTTTCTGTGGGTCCATATGATGAAGATGTCATCAATGTAGCTGAAGTAGAGGAGGGGCACTAGGGGACGAGAGCTGAGGAAGCGTTGTTCTAAGTGAGCCATAAAAATGTTGGCATACTGTGGGGCCATGCGGGTACCCATAGCAGTGCCACTGACTTGAAGGTATAAGTTGTCCCCAAATCTGAAGTGGTTGTGGGTGAGGACAAAGATCTTTATCAAGCATTCGTAAAACTACAATACCCACCTGGGGAAGTGAGGAAACAGATTGAAAGAGCAAGATGGGTACCCAGAAATCACCTACTACAGGACAGGCCCAACAAGGAAAATAACAGAACACCACTGGCCATCCCCTACAGCCCCCAGCTAAAACCTCTCCAGTGCATTATCAATGATCTACAACCTATCCTGGAAAACGATCCCTCACTCTCGCAGACCTTGGGAGGCAGGCCAGTCCTCGCTTACAGACCACCCCCCCAACCTGAAGCAAATACTCACCAGCAACTACACACCACACCACAGAAACACCAACCCAGGAACCAATCCCTGTAGCAAACCTCGTTGCCTACTCTGTCCCCATATCTACTCTGGCGACACCATCAGAGGACCCAACCACATCAGCCACACCATCAAGGGCTCATTCACCTGCACATTCACTAATGTTATATATGCCATCATGTGCCAGCAATGCCACTCTGCCATGTACATTGGCCAAACCGGACAGTCCCTCCGCAAAAGAATAAATGGACACAAATCGGACATCAGGAATGGTAACATACATAAGCCAGTAAGTGAATACTTCAATCTCCCTGGTCATTCTATTACAGATTTAAAAGTCACTATCATTGAACAAAAAAACTTCAGAAACAGACTTCAAAGAGAAACAGCAGAACTAAAATTCATTTGCAAATTTTACATCATTAATCTGGGCTTGAATAGGGACTGGGAGTGGCTGGCTCATTACAGAAGCAGCTTTTCCTCTCCTGGAATTGACACCTCCTCATCCATTATTGGGAGTGGACTACATCCACCCTGATTGAATTGGCCCTGTCAACACTGGTTCTCCACTTGCGAAGTAACTCCCTGCTCTCCATGTGTCAGTATATAATGCCTGCATCTGTAACTTTCACTCTATGCATCCGAAGAAGTGAGGTTTTTACCCACGAAAGCTTATGCCCAAATAAATCTGTTAGTCTTTAAGGTGCCACCAGACTCCTTGTTGTTTTTGTAGATACGGACTAACACGGCTACCCCCTGATACTTGACACCATATATGGTATAATACTGCTTAAATACTGATGCCCGGAATTGTTTTTTCTTGGTTATAGGATCATAGAGTCATAAAAATGTAGGGCTGAAAATGACCTCAAGAAGTCATCAAGTCTAGCCCCCTGCACTGAGTTGGACCAAGTAAACCTAGACCATCCCTGACAAAAGTTTGTCCAACCTGTTCTTAAAAACCTCCAATGATGGGGAGTTCACAGTCTTCCTTGGAAGCCTATTCCAGTGCTTAACTACCCTTAGGCCTGGTCTACACTACAACTTTAATTCGGATTTAGCAGCGTTAAATCGAATTAACCCTGCACCCGTCCACACAACCAAGCCATTTAATTTGAAATAAAGGGCTCTTTAAATCGATTTCTGTGCTCCACCCCGACGAGCGGAGTAGCGCCAAAATCAATTTTATCATTTCAAATTACAGTTAGTGTGGCCGCAATTCGATGGTATTGGCCTCCGGGAGCTATCCCACAGTGCACCATTGTGACCACTCTGGACAGCAATCTAAACTCGGATGCACTGGCCAGGTAGACAGGAAAAGCCCTGCGAACATTTGAATTTCATTTCCTGTTTGCCCAGTGTGGAGAGCACAGGTGACCACAGATAGCTCATCAGCACAGGTAACCATGCAGGCCGATAATCGAAAAAGAGCACCAGCATGGACCGTACTGGATCTGATCGCTATATGGGGAGAGGATTCAGTGCTAGCAGAACTTCGTTCAAAAAGACGAAATGCAAAAACTTTTGAAAAAATCTCCAAGGGCATGATGGAGAGAGGCCACAATAGGGACTCAGATCAGTGCTGCGTGAAAGTCAAGGAGCTCAGACAAGCCTATCAAAAAACAAAGGAGGCAAACGGTCGCTCCGGGTCAGAGCCGCGGACATGCCACTTCTACGACGAGCTGCATGCAGTTCTAGGGGGGGCCGCCACCACTACCCCACCTCTGACCATGGATTCCGAGGGGGGGATCATCTCATCAGCTACACCTGAGGATTCTGCGGACGGGGAAGAGGAGGAGGAGAAGGACGAGCTTGCAGAGAGCACCGAGCACTCCGTTCTTCCCAACAGCCAGGATCTTTTTCTCAGCCTGACTGAAGTACCCTCCCAACCTAGTATCCAAGACCACGACCCCATGGAAGGGACCTCAGGTGAGTTTACCTTTTAAAATATAAAACTTGTTTTAAAAGCAAGGGTTTTTAACGATTACTTTGCCCTGAGGACTTGGGATGCATTTGCAGCCAGTACAGCTACTGGAAAATTCTGTTAACGTGTCTGGGGATGGAGTGGAAATCCTCCAGGGACATCTCCATGAAGCTGGGGGGGGGTGGGGGGGTGGCGGGGGGAAATTGGCCCAGAGCTTTTCAAGTTTGGCTAGCAGGGATCTTCCCTGATACCAGCCACGTGGTGGGGGGAGGGGTAAAGCGATCATCCCAGAGAATTCATGGCGGGGTGGGGGGTGTTTGGTTCCTGCATGGATCTTCCCTGATACCAGCCACGTGGTGGGGGGAGGGATAAAGAGATCATCCAGAGAATTGGATGGGGGCAGGGGGTTAGTTTGTTTTCTGCTGCTGAATGTTAACAGGAAAACCGCAGCACTCAACGGGCTTTGCTTGGTATGTGGGAAAGGAGGGCGCAGAAGCCGAAAGACAATGGCTTACCATGGCCGCATGCAAGCCGAATTCTGTTGCCCAGACCTGCGTCTGTGATCTCTAGCAGCAAAGCCACAGGCACTCAATATTAAGAGGCAAAATGCGACCTTGCACAGAAATCACATGTGCTATGTAATGTGAATAGTGTTGTTCACCGTGAAAGAGTATAAGCATTGTTCTGCAAAATGTATCTTTTAAAAAAATTCTCTCCTTTTTTCCCTCCCTCCAGCAGCTGCAAATTCTTCAAGCCTCCCTCCTCCGTCCCGAAGGCTATCACAGATAAGGCATCGGAAAAAGAAGACGCGAGACGAGATGTTCGCAGAAATCATGGAATCCATCCGCAGTGACAGAGCTCATCTGAATGAGTGGAAGGACACCGTTTCAAAGTATAGGAAAGAAGACAGTGAACGTGAGGACAGGAGGGACCAACGTGAGGAGAGGAGAGACGCTCGAGATGAGAGGTGGTGGCAGGAAGATCAGAGGAGGCAGGATGCAACACTGGGGCTGCTGCGTGAGCAAACAGACATGCTCTGGCGTCTGGTGGAGCTTCAGGAACGGCAGCAGGATAACAGAGTGCCACTACAGCCCCTGTATGACCCCCCTCCCCCCTCACCATGTTCCATAGCTTCCTCACCCAGACGTGTAAGAACGCGGGGGGGGGAGGCTCCGTACACCTTCCCATTCCACCCCAGTGGACAGCCCAAGAAAAAGGCTGTCATTTTTTTAACCTTTTTTTAGTGCCTTTTCCTTCCCCCCGATCCTCCTCCCAAACCCCACCCAGGTTCCCTCTCTCTTTTTATAATGTATTAATAAAGAATAAATGATTTTTAAACGATAGTGACTTTATTTGGTTTTAAAGCAAGCTGGGGGAAGGGGGAGGGTGGGTTCCTTACAGAGAATGAGTCAATAAAGGGGGCGGGTTTTCATGAAGGAGAAACAAACAGATATTTCACACTGTAGCCTGGCCAGTCATGAAACTGGTTTTCAAAGCTTCTCTGATGCACAGAGCTTCCTGGTGTGCTCTTCTAATCGCCCTGGTGTCTGGCTGCACGTAATCAGCAGCCAGGCGATTTGCCTCAGCCTCCCACCCCGCCATAAAGGTCTCGCCCTTACTTTCACAGAGACTGTGGAGCACACAGCAAGCAGAAATAACAATGGGGAGATTGATTTGGCTGAGGTCTGAGCGAGTCAGTAACGATGGCCAGCGACCTTTCAAACGGCCAAATGCACATTCTACCACCATTCTGCACTTGCTCAGCCTGTAGTTGAACAGCTCCTGACTCCTGTCCAGGCTGCCTGTGTATGGCTTCATGAGCCATGGTATTAAGGGGTAGGCTGGGTCGCCAAGAATAACTATTGGCATTTCAACATCCCCAACGGTTATTTTCTGGTCCGGAAAGTAAGTCCCTTGCTGCAGCCCTTTAAACAGAGTAGTGTTCCTGAAGACGCGAGCGTCATGAACCCTACCCGGCCAGCCCACATTGATGTTGGTGAAACGTCCCTTGTGATCCACAAGTGCTTGCAGCACCATTGAAAAGTACCCCTTGCGGTTTATGTACTGGGTACCCTAGTGGTACCCTAGTGGTCCGGTGACAAGATAGGGATATGGGTTCCATCTATTGCCCCACCACAGTTAGGGAATCCCATTGCAGCAAAGCCATCCACTATGGCCTGCACATTTCCCAGAGTCACTACCTTTCGTAGCAGCACCTGAGTGATTGCTTTGGCTACTTGCATCACAGCAGCCCCCACAGTAGATTTGCCCACTCCAAATTGATTCCCGAGTGACCGGTAGCTGTCTGGCGTTGCAAGCTTCCACAGGGCTATCGCCACTCGCTTCTCAACTGTGAGGGCTGCTCTCATCTTGGTATTCTGGCGCGTCAGGTCAGGGGACAGCAAGTCATAAAGTTCCATGACAGTGCCCTTACGCATGCGAAAGTTCCGCAGCCACTGGGAATCATCCCACACCTGCAACACTATGCGGTCCCACCAGTCTGTGCTTGTTTCCCTTGCCCAGAATTGGCGTTCCATGGATAGAACCTGCCCCATTAACAACATGATCTCCAAAGCACCGGGGCCCGCGGTTTGAAGAATTCTGTGTCCGTGTCCATGTCCATGTTCTCATCACGCTTGTCGCTGCGCTGCCACCGCCGCTGCCTCCTCGCCTCATTTTTCTGGTCCTGGCTCAGCATAAACCCCACAAGAACGCGCGAGGTGTTTTCAATGTTCATGACTGCTGTCTTGAGCTGAGCGGGCTCCATGCTTACCGTGGTATGGAGTCTGCAGTGTTCACCCAGGAAAAAAGGCACGAAATGGTTGTCTGCTGTCCGTTGCTTTCATGCAGGGAGGGAGGGAGGGGTGAGGCTGTACCCAGAACCACCTGCGACAATGTTTTTTGTCCCATCAGGCACTGGGATCTCAACCCAGAATTCCAATGGGCGCGGGAGACTGCGGGAACTATGGGATAGCTATGGGATAGCTACCCACAGTGCAACGCTCCAGAAATCGACGCTAGCCCCAGAACATGGACGCACACCGCTGAATTAATGTGCTTAGTGTGGCCGCATACATTCGACTTTATACAATCTGTTTCCCAAATTCGAATTATATAAATTCGGATTAATCCCGTAGTGTAGACATACCCTTATAGTTAGAAAGCTTTCCTAATATCTAATCTAAATCTCCCTTGCTGCAGATTTAGCCCATTACTACTTGTCCTGCCTTTGGTGGACATGGTTATGCTTCTACCTAAGGACTGTTCAACCTCTGTGAATACAAGAATCAAAACCCAAGTAACTGCTTCTGATCACCAACTCCTTCCCCTCCAACCCATTGACTTTATCGTGGTCGGTAGCTTTAGCACAGCTTTCTTTCTCTTCTCTTTAGCTCATTCCAAATGAAACTGTTCAATGGCAGGTGCATAATTGATGCTTCCTTTTATTAGTACATTGAGGCTGAAATATATTTCTGTTAAAAATCTGAAGAATGACATTCACAGAGTGTTAAATGATTGACACTCCAAATGGAACTCAGCACAGCAATTATTTGCCTATGCTAAGATTTATCGCTTTCTTTTGTAGTAATGCTGTCAATTGTGTACCTCACACCCATGGAAAATCTTATTTCCTGAAGGAAGCATTTTAGTAGCCTGTAACTTCTTGTGAAAAGATGCAATCCTGTATAGGAAGCAGATGAAATATAGGTAGATTAGAATAAGCAGATGTGGAAATATTAAACCATTTCTCAAGTGCCTCCTGTTTTACGTGCACAGCGTTACAGAAGTATTAAGTTCTTGTTTTGGTTCACTTAAATGTTCGGGTAAGTGGACACTTAAAACACTGCAGCTGTGCTGATGCAGTGCTTAAGTGAAGAAACTCCTATGCCAACAGGAGAGCTCCTCCCATCAGCTTAGTTAATCCACCTCCCCAAGACGTGATAGCTGTGTTGATGGGAGAAGCTCTCCCGTTGACATGACGCTGTCTACACAGGGGATTAGGTCGATGTAAGTGCATTGCTCAGTGTGGATTTTTCACACCCCTGAGCAACATAGTTACACCAATATAGGTCTGTAGTGTAGACCCGACCTTTATTTCCAGAAAGTAATATTGTACTATGGCTAACACATTTTCCCTTTCATCTGGATGTTGTCTTGGAGACCACCCTGGCAACAATCAGAGTCTTAGAGGCAATCCAAAGAAACTCCCCGCTTGTCTGCTGAGGAGCAAGCCAAATTCCAGATGGACAACACTCTGGGT